>NW_027225585.1:2767584-2803420 GCF_038994185.2 Dermacentor albipictus
TAATGAGCAGCATTAAATACAGGAAGGATATTGTCACGTGGTCGTGACCTCAAAGAACACAGTAGCAATACTGTGAAAGGCAAAAACTAGCTTTTATTGGGCGAACCTGTGCCCACAAAACAGGCTACACTTAAAGCACAACGAGAGCGGCGAACACAGTCGGCGATCGTCGTAAATCTGCTCAGCTGGTCAAGCGCGACAGCTTTTATACAGTAGTCATCGAATTTTCCAGACTAATCGTCGGGACCCGCATGCCTTCTACAAAGTTCTACACCATTCGCGTCAAGCGATGAAATCAGATAACCCAAGGTTCGGCGACAACAGACTGCGGATAGAAGCATCGATAACTTTCCAGAAAATTCGGATACATGCAGGCGCGTCCCGCGCTGCGCGATAACATTTGTTCGGCGGCGAAACGTGGTCGCCCGATGGAGATAAGTACACGTGTCAATACCCCCCTCTTAAAAAGCATCGACCCGATGCTGCAAACAAACGAAAGTAATAAATAAGCACTCGTAGCAAAAGAAAAAAAAATAAGGAAAGTTCGTTAGCGTCCGTAAAACGGTTTAAGACTACGTGGACCACTTCAGGTCGTGCGCGACGTCGCTGTGACAGTGATATGCCGTCTGGCACGACCTCATAGTCCAGTGCGCCAATACGTCGGATGACCTTGTAGGGTCCGAAATTGCGTCGCAATAGTTTCTCACTCATTCCTCGTCGGCGTATCGGGGTCCATACCCAAACAAGGTCGCCGGGCTGGTACTCGACGAAGCGTCGTCGGAGGTTGTAGTGTCGGCTGTCGGTCCTCTGCTGGTTCTTGATTCGCAGGCGGGCGAGCTGTCGGGCTTCTTCGGCGCACTGGAGATAGGTAGCGACGTCAAGGTTCTCCTCGTCAGTGACGTGCGGCGGCATGGCGTCGAGCGTCGTCGTCGGGTTCCTGCCGTAGACCAGCTTGAACGGCGTGATCTGTGTTGTTTCTTGCACCACCGTTTTGTAAGCGAATTTTACGTACGGCAGCACGGCATCCCAGGTCTTGTGTTCAACGTCGACGTACATCGCTAGCATGTCGGCGAGGGTCTTATTCAGCCGCTCCGTAAGACCATTCGTCTGCGGGTGGTAGGCCGTTGTCCTCCTGTGCCTTGTCTGACTGTATTTCAGAATGGCTTGGGTGAGCTCCGCTGTAAAGGCCGTTCCTCTGTCGGTGATGAGGACTTCTGGGGCGCCATGTCGCAGCAGGATGTTTTCGACAAACAATTTCGCCACTTCGGCAGCGCTACCTTTGGGCAGTGCTTTTGTTTCAGCGAAGCGGGTGAGGTAGTCCGTCGCCACGACGATCCACATATTTCCGGTTGTTGACGTTGGAAAGGGTCCCAGCAAGTCCATCCCGATCTGCTGGAATGGTCGGCAAGGAGGCTCGATTGGCTGTAGTAATCCGGCTGGCCTTGTCGGCGGTGTCTTGCGTCGCTGACATTCTCGGCATGTTCTGACATAACGGGCGACGTCGGCGGTCAGGCGCGGCCAATAATACTTTTCTTGTATCCTCGATAGTGTCCGGGAAAATCCGAGGTGTCCAGCGGTCGGATCGTCATGTAGGGCGTGCAGTACTTCTGGACGAAGTCCTGACGGGACAACAAGAAGGTAGTTGGCGCACACTGGTGAAAAGTTCTTCTTCACGAGTAGATTGTTTTGAAGCGTGAAGGAAGATAATCCGCGCTTAAATGCCCTATGGACAACGTCGGTGTGCCCTTCCAAATATTCGACGAGGCATTTTAGCTCCGGGTCTGCCCGTTGCTGTTCGGCGAAGTCTTCCGCGCTTATCATTCCAAGGAAGGCGTCGTCATTCTCGTCATCTTGCGGCGGTGGGTCAATGGGTGCGCGTGATAGACAATCGGCATCGGAGTGTTTTCGTCCGGATTTGTAGGTTACAGTGATGTCGTATTCTTGTAGTCTGAGGCTCCACCGTGGCAGTCGTCCTAAAGGATCCTTTATATTCGCTAGCCAACACAACGCGTGATGGTCACTGATGACTTTAAATGGCCTGCCATAAAGCTAAGGGCGAAATTTAGCTGTAGCCCAAACGATGGCGAGGCATTCCTTTTCGGTCGTAGAATAGTTGCCTTCCGCTTTTGACAGTGACCGGCTAGCGTAAGCTATCACCTGTTCGATTCCATTTCTCCACTGGACTAGAACGGCACCGAGGCCTAGGCTACTGGCGTCAGTATGGATTTCTGTATCGGCGTACTCGTCGAATTGCACAAGCACCGGCGGCGACTGCATGCGTCGTTTGAGTTCTTCAAATGCGTCGGCCTGCGGTGTTTGCCACTTCAACTCAACATCACATTTAGTTAAACGCGTCAACGGCTCGGCGATGCGTGAAAAGTCCTTCACAGAGCGCCTGTAATAGGCACACATGCCAATGAATCTACGCACTGCCTGCTTGTCGGTGGGCTGCGGGAACTTTGCGATGGCAGCTGTTTTCTGGGGGTCGGGGCGTACCCCGGATTAACTGATGACGTGGCCTAGGAACAGAAGCTCATCGTAAGCGAAGCGGCATTTTTCTGGCTTCAGAGCGAGCCCTGATGACTTGATGGCCTCTAGTACTTGGCAAGCCGCCTAAGGTGATCGTCGAAATTTCCGGCGAATACAACGACGTCATCCAAGTAAACGAGACAGGTCTGCCACTTCAATCCCGCTAAAACCGTGTCCATCACGCGCTGGAACGTTGCAGGCGCCGAGCACAGTCCAAATGGCATAACCTTGAACTCGTAGAGGCCGTCTGGGGTGATGAAGGCGGTCTTTTCGCGATCTCTTTCGTCGACTTCTATTTGCCAATAGCCAGATTTGAGGTCCATCGAGGAGAAGTACTTAGCGTTGCAGAGCCGATCCAATGCGTCGTCTATCCATGGAAGGGGGTATACGTCCTTCTTCGTGATCTTGTTCAAACGACGATAATCGACGCAGAAACGTAGGGTTCCGTCCTTTTCCTTCACCAGGACAACAGGGGATGCCCACGGACTTTTCGACGGCTGCATGATGTCGTCGCGCAGTATTTCGTCGACTTGTTCTCTTATAGCTTCGCGTTCTCGCGGCGAAACTCGGTAAGGGCTTTGGCGGAGTGGTCGAGCGTATTCCTCGGTGATTATGCGATGCTTGGCGACTGGTGTTTGTCGCATCCTCGACGACGTCGAAAAGCAGCCTTTGTATCGTCGGAGCAGACTTCTGAGCTGTTGCTTAATCACTGGGAGACTTGAATTAATGTCGTAGTCTGGTTCAGGAACCATGGTCGGCGGGGTAGATGTGGCGGAATCCGAGAGGACAAACGCATTACTGGTTTCCAGAATTTCCTCGATGTACGCGATCGTCGTGCCCTTGTTGATGTGCTTGAACTCCTGGCTGAAGTTTGTCAGCAACACTTCAGTTTTCCCTCCATGCAGTCGAGCGATCCCTCTTGCGACGCAAGAGAGAGAGAGAAGGGAAGACGGAAAGGCAGGGAGGTTAACCAGACTGAGTCCAGTTTGCGACGCAAATTTCACGGTCTAGCAGTAGACGTTGGTCGCCTTCGACGATACCTTCTACGTCAGCGGGTATTTCGGTGCCGACCGAAATAACAATGCTGGAGCGGGGCGGGATGCTCACTTGGTCTTCGAGCACACTCAAGGCGTGGTGACTACGAGGGCTCTCCGGCGGTATCGCTTTATCTTCCGACAGCGTTATTGACTTCGACTTCAGGTTGATGACTGCGCCGTGTTGGTTCAGGAAGGCCATACCGAGAATGACGTCTCGCGAACACTGTTGGAGGGTAACGAAGGTGGCAGGGTAAGTCCGGTCATGAACGGTAATTCTTGCCGTGCAGATCCCTGTCGGCGTAATCAGGCGTCCTCCAGCGGTCCGAATTTGAGGGCCTTCCCATGCAGTCTTAACTTTCCTCAACTTGGCGGCGATGGGTCCACTCATGACAGAGTAATCGGCTCCTGTGTCTACTAAGGCGGTAACAGCGTGGCCGTCGAGGAGCACGTCGAGGTCGGTGGTTCTTTGTCTGGCGTTACAGTTAGGTCTCGGCGTCGGATCACGGCTGCGTCGTGTTGAACTGAAGCTGGAACGTCGCGTCGTCAAGCCGTCTTTCGTAGGTGTAGTCTTGGCTTCCTGACTTCGTCGGAACGGCGGCGTGTCGTCATTAGGTCGTCGAGATGGTTTCTTCGTCGTTGTCGTCGGCGGCGGAGGATCTTCGTCATTTCGACGAACAGCAACCGCACCTCCATCGGTTGCTGCTTTTAGTTTTCCGGATATGGGCTCGCAGAGCGGCCCCGTGCTGGGCCGGTGTATGGTCGGCGCTGCGGCGACAGGTAGCGGCCTGGTGAAGGCGAACGGGACGGCCGTCGAGGGCTCCACTGAGTAGCGGCGAGGTAATCGGCGATGTCACGTGGGCGCTCGCCAAGCTGTGGACGCGGCGCATTCACGGCGAACCCTCTGAGTCCCAAGTCGCGGTATGGGCATCGGCGGTACACATGGCCGGCTTCTCCGCAGTGATAGCAGAGCGGGCGGTGGTCGGGGGCTCGCCAAATGTGTTTTCCTCGGGTAGCTGCGCTGGGCGACGGGTGGGCGTGCTGGCGGCGGCGGCAGTGGTCGACGTAATTGCGGCGTTGCAGGGCCCTGGCGCGGTCGTGGAGGGGGACCTTGACGGCGGGCGACGGCGGCGTAGGTCATCGCTTCTGGCTGGGGCTGCGATGATTGTGGTTGTAACTCGGGAACTCCAAGCGATCGCTGAACTTCTTCTTTTACGATGTCGGCGATCGAAGTCACTTGGGGCTGCGACGAAGGCAGGACCTTGCGCAGTTCTTCGCGCACAATGGCCCTGATGGTCTCCTGAAGGTCGCCGGAATCCAGTCCTTGGATGGCGTACTGCGGCGTGAGCCCCTGGCGGTTATACTGCCGGGTGCGCATCTCCAGAGTTTTCTCGATCGTCGATGCCTCTGCAGAAAACTCAGCTACGGTCTTCGGCGGGTGACGAATAAGTCCTGCGAAAAGTTCTTGCTTGACGCCCGCATCAGGAAGCGGACTTTTTTCTCCTCCGACATTTCCGGGTTGGCGTGCCGGAAAAGACGGGCCATCTCCTCCGTCAAGATCGCGATCGTCTCGTTTGGCAGCTGCACTCTGGTTTCTAGTAGTGCTTGGGCTCGCTCTTTTCGTACGACGCTTGTAAACGTTTGTAAGAAGCCGCTTCGGAACAGGTCCCATGTCGTTAAAGTGGCTTCTCGATTTTCGAACCAGGTCCTGGCGGCGTCTTCCAGTGCGAAATAGACATGCCGCAGCTTGTCGTCGCTGTCCCAACTGTTAAACGTAGCGACCCTCTCATACGTCTCGAGCCAGGTTTCCGGGTCCTCGAATGTTGATCCGCGGAACGTCGGAGGGTCCCTGGGCTGCTGCAGCACGATGGGGGACGCTGGGGCTGCCATTGGGGTTGCCTTGTCCACAATCTTTTTGGTCTTCTCAGGTAGAAGTCCGTGCTCCGGGGGCAGCTGTTGAAGACGGCGGCTTGCTCGATGCGCCGGGACTACGTTGGTGTTCTCTTTGCGGTCCGGGCTTGGATCACGGCTTGTCGGGGGCGTCCGGTACATGAACGCAAAGCACCTCCACCAGATGTCACGTGGTCGTGACCTCAAAGAACACAGTAGCAATACTGTGAAAGGCAAAAACTAGTTTTTATTGGGCGAACCTGTGCCCACAAAACAGGCTACACTTAAAGCACAACGAGAGCGGCGAACACAGTCGGCGATCGTCGTAAATCTGATCAGCTGGTCAAGCGCGACAGCTTTTATACAGTAGTCATCGAATTTTCCAGACTAATCGTCGGGACCCGCATGCCTTCTACAAAGTTCTACACCATTCGCGTCAAGCGATGAAATCAGATAACCCAAGGTTCGGCGACAACAGCCTGCGGATAGAAGCGTCGATAACTTTCCAGAAAATTCGGATACATGCAGGCGCGTCCCGCGCTGTGCGATAACATTTGCTCGGCGGCGAAACGTGGTCGCCCGATAGAGATAAGTACACGTGTCAATATAGATGGTTTAGGAGCTTTTGCTGTTTTGTCTGTGATTTTCTTCCATATAAATGTTAGCTGGGTTAAATCTGGCTTTCTAGGTGTAGCTATCTTCTTCATAATTTCAGGATATCTTATTACATCGATAATAATTAGAGATTTACAAAACAACTCCTTTTCTTTAAAAAACTTTTCTCTTAGAAGGATTAGAAGATTATTGCCTGCTTTAATTGTTGTTCTTAGCGTCTCAACATTTTTGCATGGTTAATACTTCTACCTCAAAATTTAACAAACTATTGTGAATCACTTATAAGTGCTATTGCATCAATATCTAATATTTTCTTGTTTCTAAAACTTGATTTTGGATACTTTGGTCAGTACTCTCAGATAATTCCACTACGTCATACGTGGTCTTTAGGTGCACAGGAACAATTTTATATGATTTGGTCTTTAACATTAATCTTATTATTTCATTTAAACTTTGCTGCGAAAAAGAAACCTTCTATTATTTCAGCAATCTTTTTAGTAATTTCTGCTACTATCTTCTTATCAAGAGAATTTAAACTATATATTTTAAGCTCACAAAGATGGTATTACTTCCCCACTCATAGAGCCTTTGAATTAATATTTGGATGTTGTTTAGCTAGTTTCCTAATCATCATCATCATCAGCCTGGTTATGCCCACTGTAGGGCAAAGGCCTCTCCCATACTTCTCCAACTACCCCGGTCATGTGCTAATTGTGGCCATGTTGTCCCTGCAAACTTCTTAATCTCATCCTCCCACCTAACTTTCTGCCGCCCTCTGCTACGCTT
Source organism: Dermacentor albipictus (assembly GCF_038994185.2). Taxonomy (NCBI): domain Eukaryota; kingdom Metazoa; phylum Arthropoda; class Arachnida; order Ixodida; family Ixodidae; genus Dermacentor; species Dermacentor albipictus. Next base: position 2,774,439 of record NW_027225585.1, read on the forward strand.
TCCTTCCCTTGGAATCCATTCCATAACTCTTAATGACCATCGGTTATCTTCCCTCCTCATTACGTGTCCCGCCCATGTCCATTTCTTTTTCTTGATTTCAACTAAGATATCAATAACAACTTAAAAACATCTATCAACAACAAACTAGCTCTTAATATTCTTTCAATAATTGCTACTATAATGATGATAATACCTATATTTTTTATTAATGTCAGCTTTCCTAGCTTTTGGACTATAACCACATGTTTTGAAGCGACTCTTTATATCTACTGTGGTAATAATACTAACTTTACTCCTATCATAAATAAAATACTTTGTTTAAAGCCTTTCTTTGCAATAGGACTAATTTCATATTCTCTATATTTATGGCATTGGCCTATTATTTCTTATATTATTTATTTAAGTATTGAAAGAACTAGCGCTGTTTGCACTATTATATTCATAATTAGTATCATACCTGCTTCTTTAACATATCTATTTATTGAAAAACCCTTTAGGCATAAATACAAGTTTAGCTTTATTAAAAGTTTTATAGGATAATGGTTATTACCTTTAATATTAGCTTTTTGTTTTTACATTGCCTCAACAAACCATAAGTTTGGCTTTAATTCTTCAGATCTTTTAACCAAAATAAGCTAACCTATAATTATGGCTTTATTTTTATTTATTTATTTGGTACATACTGCTAGCCTTAACGAAGGCTTTGGCAGGAAAGGCTACATTCATAAAAGGGAAAATACATCATTCACACAGGGTTCACCGATAATCGTTTACAAGAGGCCTTGGCTTTGGTTTAAAAATAAGCTTATACATACACACGTACAGCGATATAGACAATGTACATTCATGGTGACAATAGAACATAATGTAAAAACCACATTTCATCATGTAGCAACAAAGCTATGGTTAGACAGCTTAGACAAAAAAGAATCGAAGGTTGTACAATCGACAACTTCTTGTGGTAACATATTCCATTCTCTGATAGCTTGTGGGGAGTATGAATATCTGAAGGTGTCATTGTGAAACCTATACTCAGATAATTGTTTATTGTGTTTCGTTCTTGAAATTCTAACGTTAGAGTGTACTAAAATTTATTTTTGGCTATTTTTAGGGCATTGCTTTGGAGAATAAACAGGAATTTTAGTCGGAGATATCTAGCACGATCGCTAATTGTTGGGAGTCCGGCTAAGCGTAGAAGTTCAGTTGGGGAATCATGACGACGGTATTTATTATAAATGAATCTTACTGCTTTTCTTTGTACGTTCTATAACTTCGCTATGGCACATGTAGTGTATGGAAACCAGCATATGGCGCCGTATTCTATAAAGGGGTGAATGAGTGACGTGTACGCGAGTAGCTTGGTGTTGGGTGAAGCGTATCTGAGGGACCGTTTGAGGGAAAAAAGCGCTGAGAGTGATTTTGTTGCCACGTATGACACGTGATTGTTCCATTTTAGATCGGAAGAAATAATTATACCTAAATGCTTGTATTCTTCTACCCTGTGTAGTTCTCTTTGCTGAATTTCGTATGGAAAGGTTAGTGGTTCTTTCTTTCTCGTTGCTGTCATGCAGACAGCTTTTTCTGCATTTAGCGTCATCTGCCAGTCTTGACACCATTTTGCTATATTTTTAAGTGCATCATTCAGAACAACTTCATCATCCTTGGTCTGTATTGGTTTATAAATAATGCAGTCATCTGCGAACATGCGTACCGTTGCGTCAATGCCATTTCCGATGTCGTTAATAAAAAGAAGGAAGAGAATGGGAGCTAAAACTGTGCCCTGAGGCACACCGGATAAAACTTCAACGTAGTCTGAGGATTGCCCTTCGAAATTAACAAATTGTTGACGTCCTGACAAATATGCTTTTAACCACTTTGTAAGAATACCGTGTCCCAGAATTCCTTGCAGCTTGTGGATTAGTTTTTGATGCGATACCCGATCAAAAGCTTTTGATAGGTCTAGAAAAATTATGTCTACCTGTCCTCGCTTATCGATTGTTAATGCTAGGTCATGAATAGTCTCTATTAATTGAGTTGTTGTAGACAAACCACTCCTAAATTCATGTTGGTTAGGGTTAATTAGATAATGACTTTCAACAAAAGTTACGATGTGTTTTAATATTAAATGCTCAAAACTTTTTCCTGCTGTACAAGTGAGTCAAATAGGACGGAAATTTGAAGGATTTGTAGCATCACCTGATTTATGTGTCGGAATAATTTTTGCAATTTTCCATTCTTGAGGAACCTCAGAAGTTTTCAACGATTTTGTAAATATTAGCAATAAGTATTTGGAAACCCATTCAGCGTACCTTCTGAGAAAAGTATTTGGAATGTTATCTGGGCCGCTGGATGTTTTTATATCAAGATTAAGTAATAAAGAAAGAATTCCCGCTTCCGTTATATTTAGCTCACATGGAACTTCACCTATGTCACTTGTCTGTGCGATCTTCTCTCGGATAGTGTTACTGTCTACTGTGAAAACTGATTGGTAAAATTGATTAAATTGGGTAGCCTTGGTTAAGGCTTCTGTTGGCAATAAGTTGCTCTTCTTCGGAACCCTAGATTTGAGATAGTTCCAAAATTTATGAGGGGATGTTTTAATGAAGTTATTTAAGGTTTCATCTAAGTACTTTTGTTTAGCAGTTTTTGCTGCTATCTTCAACGCGTGAGAAAGTTCGCCAATTTTTCTTGTACATTTGATGAAAAAAGTTCTCTTGTTTCTAAGTTTTCTGAGCCTTGCAATTCTGCGTTTTAAATGTATAATCTATAATCTCTCTTGATATCCATGGGTTCGTTTTGCGTACGGTTTTTATTTTCTTAGGAATGAATTTTCTGAGACAGTGATCAACATAGGCCCTGAAAAGCACCCTTAGGTTATCAGTTGGCATGCTTCCATCGCGGAAACACCGAAGGAATTCTGGGTAAGATTCTTCTAGGAAGCCAAGAACACAAACGTCATCGGCATTTGTCGAGTCGTATATTTAAGTCTTTTTCTTTCGCGCTCGCTGCCGGTTGTGCAATGATAATGAACATATGGTTCCTTTGTGATCTGCAATGCCATTGACTGCTTCCCAAGAGATTGTGTTATCGGGAATATTGTCGCTTAAGAAGGTGAGGTCTAATGTATTGCTGGTTTTCGTGGTTACACGTGTTGGTGCATGTATAATCTGCTTGAGGCTAAAGTTAAAGGCAATTTCCAGCAGTGCTTCTGCGCAGGACGGATCGGCAGTTCCACCGTCAAGCGTTGCCCAGTCTATTGAGGGTAGGTTATAGTCACCCGTGAGTATAATTTTATGAGTATCCTGAAGATGACGTTGCATGTAATCAGCCAGTGCGTGAAGCATACTGCAATCGGCGTTTGGGGGCCGGTACATAGTTCATACGAAGAATACAGATTTACCGACAGTAATCTTACACCACAATGCTTCTATATCATGTACGTCAGGCAAGGGCATCGTTGGAATGTCGTCTCTCACCAAAATTGCAACACCACCCCCCCAGGTGCATCTATCTTTGCGCAGGACAATATAGCCGGGTGGAAAGATACCGCTGCTCGGAATTCGTGATGACAGCCATGTTTCACTGATTGTGACTATTTGCGGAGAGTGCTCCAGAAGAAATGCTTCTAATTCTTCGGTTTTGTTTACAACGCTTCTGGAATTAATGTTCACTATAGTTAGGTTTTCTTGTTTGTCAGGCTGTTCCCGTTTTTTGCAAAGTTCTGCTTTTTTCTGTTTAATGGTACTTTGTCACCACTTTCTTCGTCCCAAACGAACACGTCATCATTAACCTTAATTTTATCAAAAATCAATTTGACTTTATTCTTATTTTCTCGATTGGTCTTGCAGCTATCCCATAGTTGTTTCCTAATATTACGCACCCTTAACGAGAAATCTTCGCTGACTGGTATGGTGGTACCTTTTAGTTTGGTGCAGTTCTTAAACATTTTAGTTTTATCTCTGTAATCAAGCAGCTTAAAAATGACAGGACGAGTCTTGATTTCTTTTTTGGCCTCAAGGCGGTGAATCCTTTCTATTCCAGAAATAGTGACACCAAGTTTATTTTGAATGAGTTTCACACATATTTCATTTTCAAGACGCTCGACAGTCTCCTCTTGTTTTTCCTTAATTCCGTAAACGATTAGGTTCGATCGCCTACTTCTGTTTTTGAGGTCGTCAACCTGCCGTGCTAGGTTAGTCACGGTTCGTTCCAATTGGATAATTTTGTCTTCTACGTCACCTACCCTACTCTCGATGTGCGACAGTCCATCCAGTTTGGCGTGAATGGTTGCTAAGGATTCAGAAGCCGCCTAGTTCTCGCTTTTTATGTCGTTAAGATCTGCAGCCATTTTGCGTATTTCATTCATGACTTCTTGAACAGTAGGACCAGGATTACTTTCTATGTCTCCAGACAAGAGTAATAAATTTCTTAAGGAAACACCATACTCGGCAACAAGTGAGCCATGGGCATTTGCCATGGGCACGGCAGCACCGCAAGAAACACATTGTTACTACGAAAACATTTCCCGTAATCCTTCCTCACCTGGACGAGAAAGATGAAGTGGTTCGTGAGCGCCATGCTCACTGCGGTGCGGCCGTGCCCAATGCCGACGATCGACAAGTTGCTCCATTTATACGCCGTTGGTATCGCTGCCATCTCAGTTGTAGAAGTGAAGCGGTAGGGTGCGCTCTCCCGCCAGTCCATCTCGTCGAGGGCTGCGCCGGACAGGGTGCGCATCAGCTGCGTTCCATGGATTTCAGAAAACGGAAGGTCAAGCAGCGAAGCCGGGCCGTGATCCTGTATGCAGACGTTGTGGGGCAACAAAAAACCAAGGACCTGGGCGAGAAAGATGAAGTCGTTCGTGAGCGCCATGCTCACTGCGGTGCGGCCGTGCCCGATCTATATATGAAAATATAATGAAAATATAGATCAATATAACTGCTTTCTTATGATTCAATCACTTAGCTTCAAATCAAGGCAACTCCCAAATGTAAGCAAATGTTCAATTGGAAATACAAACTCCAAAAAAACTGACTTCCTTCTAGTTGGTGACTCGCATGCCAGATCAGAAATACCTATGTTAAGTACATGGTTTCAACATGCAAACCAGAAAGCTTATGTTGTAACACAAAAAACTACTCCTTTCTTATCTGATTTTCAAAATGTTGTCCAATATGTTTCTGTTACCGATACAAACAAAGCTATATCACAATTAATAATATCAAAAAATACAAATACGTAATTATTGCTGCTGAATGGTCTAACCCAATTTATTCAGACTCTATTAATTCATTAAGAGAATCTATAAAACTAGTAATAGAAAATGGTAGCACACCAATACTACTTTTAGATACACCAACACTCGCTACTTACATTTTGAACCTTTGTCCATTGGAAAAAATTAAACCACCTTTCTTGTTTAAATCACACTCATGCGAGCTAAGCGTAGGTTTTTTAAAACAACAGAATGCTTCTTTTTTATGTTTAATAATGAAACTAAAAAAAATTTCCTCACTTAATAGTTATAGATGCCAAAAAAGCGATATGTAACGATAAATACTGTAATAATGAAATAAATAATATACCTATATATGCAGATTCTAATCATCTTAAGTATATTGGCTCAGAGTTGTTAGGGAAAAAATATATGGAAAAGTATGGTAACCCATTTGCATTTGTTAAGTAATCAATATAATTTCTAACATTAAATCAACATCAATTAATCTAACTTTTTTTTTCATACAAAACTCTATATATCCTTATATTTAATATTATATACTTTATTTATCAGTACTTATTTCCAAAAGAAAATATGATTCAAGCAAAACCTTATATTGACACTATGCCATCTGCATAAGACAAATTTGCTTTGATGGCTGCTGAGCATAAAGCTGTCAATTTCACTCAAGGCGCTTCTGATTTTGATACTCCAGAATAGCTAATTGAGCGTACACGTTTTTACATGCAGCAAGGCAAAAATCAATACTCCCCAATTCCAGGGGCTGCTGCACTATGCAAAGCAATAGTACAAAAACCAAGCAATGCGATGACATAGATATAACTATTGATAATGTTGCAATTACTGCAGGCAAACAAGAATATTTATTCTCCGTAATTTCTGCTTATGTTGGCCAAGGTGATGAAGTTATCATGATTGATCCAATATTTGATACTTACGCTTGAGTCACAACATTTAATCAACGTAACTGTGTAGACTAAAACTACTGCTAAATGGTAATATAGATACAAATGCTATTACAAATTATACTAAGCTTGTAATCCTATGGTAACGGTTATATCTAAAGACAAATTCAAAGAAATTGCAAAGATCGTCAAATATAAAGATCTAATAATTTCTGACGAGGTTTATGAGCACATGCTGGAGAGAAATTTACAAGTTGAAGCGGTCTGCGCTGGACGCATGAAAGAAGACGAAGGAATGGGCTAGGGGAGAAGTGAGAAGGAAGAAGTTGGAATAAAATGGCGGACGACACCCATCTCACTTAGATTGTCATTTCTGTTGCTGTTCTAGTTAGGAACGCTACATTTTGGCGCAGCCTACAGTTTTCGAAGACCAGCCATGCGGGTGACGTTTTTCGTCGACCAGGCGTCATCGGAGTCTGTTGTGTTCACCCGATACCAAGTGCACGGTGAGCCAGCGACGGACCTTCCTCTTGAAGTTAGTTATACCGCGCTGATCAGCGTGGTGCTGCAACAAGCTGCAATCAGCCGCCAAGCACTCGTACAAACAGGATCGGTGACAGTGAATCTACAACTGCAGACACTGAGTGAACTCGTTCTGGAACCCATACGACGTGGCACCCTCAAAAAGGAAACGCCTGCCGGGAAGGTGAGCCTAGACTTGAGTGTTATGGAACTGCGAAGGAACATTATACAACAGATCGAAATAATGAGAACTTTCGTCCAAGCGCTTATTCGAGAGCAGTCAGCACGAAGCATTGTTGAACCATATGTTTTTGAAGGAAACTCGCAAAATGCACACTACTGGCTGTGGTTTTTCGAGTACGCCTGTGACAAGAATATGTGGCACTCCGACGACACAAAGATTTTGCATATGCGCCGCTATTTGGGAGGTATAGCCAGAAAATGGTATGACGTGCAACTCATGGATCATGAGTTGCACGATCATGAGTTGCACGTTTTTTGTTAAAATCCCTGCGGCTTCTTCAACTCAATGACCCTTTCTTGACTAGAAACTCGGATGAAGTTTTTGAATATTTCCCTGACAGCCAAGAAATAGGTTATGTGTTGTCCGCTGATGTAAATGACCTTTTTTACTCGGTTCCGCATATTGAACTACTTAAAGCCGTTAAACATTGCATTGACGAAAGTGGTGAAGCTAATTTTGTGTCTAAAATGGAGATGTCGGCTTCGAATCTTATTTCCCTCTTGGAAGCTTATCTCAACCACACCTTTGTAACTTTTCAACATGGCATATTTTTGCAGAAAGAGGGCATCTGCATTGGCTCACATGTAGCACCCATTTTATGTGACATCTTTTTATCCTACTTTGACCACGCACTACAATGTGTTTTTACTTCATCTCATCCTAATGTTCTTAAAGTTTTTAGATACGTTGACGATTTTTTAGTTGTTATTGACAATAGATGCCCCTTGCCATACCATGAAATGGTTGAGCAGCTTTTAGACGTTTTTAGAGCAAACGAAAAAGGACTTACTTTTACTAACGAGCTTCCGAAGGACAGTTCGTTGCAGTTTTTAGACCTTAACCTAACACTTCAGAGTGATCACGTTTGCTGTGCGTACCTCCCTCGAGGTAAAAAAGAATTGCTACAATATGACTCGGCGCACTCTAAGACTGTGAAGCGTGGAATCGCCTTACTTTGCCTCGAATCGGCTCTGCGCAAGTCATGTGTGCATGTAATGCCGGCGAGTTTTTTCCATCAACTTGAGAGACTTCAAAAAGCAGGCTACCCTAAGTCTGTCTTAAATGCCGTGGTCGAGTCCCTCCTACAGAAGCTGAAAACTACCGCTGCGAGTGGGAAAACGCACTCGAAGGAAAGGGAGCGAGTAAAGCCAGAAGTAGTACCCTATGTGCACCGTGTGAGCCATAACCTCAAGAAGGTTGCTACCAGATATGGCATTCCGGTTGTCTTTTCGGCTCCCAACAAGTTAGCTCAATTGTGCCCCCGGATCACACGCGAGGGGCCGCGGGGCTGCCAGAAGCAGCACGCCAAACATTTCAGGCACTGCGTTGAAGGGGTGGTCTACGAAATACCCCTAGATTGCGGCAAGTCATAGGTAGGACAAACGGGACGTTGTATTAATGACAGACTGAGGGAGCACGCTAATAGCATCGGCAAGAGTGGGAACGCGCATCTTCCTGCGCACTGTAAAGCCTGTCGTTGTAGGCCATGCTTTGAACGAGTATTGATTCTTGGCAGAAGTAGGGACCAAACTGCAAGGGAGTTGTTGGAAGCGTTTTATATTAAAAAGAAAGGGTCTGATTGTGTCAGCGATACATCTACCGTATTATATTCCGCAGAAATGTGCTTCATCCAAAGCATGTTATCATGACCACGTTGTTCTGTCACACCTTGGCTCCCTGCGCATGAGCGGAAGTTGTATTTTCTTCTATACGTTTGTTCAGGCTGTCATTAAACAGTTGGTAGTTTGGCGCTTCACTGTCTCCCTTTCTTCTGTCCCTTTTCCAGAAATGTATTTTGCGCCACAAAGTATACCTAGGAAATCTAAGCACCAACTTGCCCAAGAAGAAGTCCTTTTGGAACATCTTTCTTGTACAGTGGGCTCCGGGTCTCTCTCCCCCGGCAATTCTTCGTCAAGGCTTCCCGATGTGAACAAGGTGACACGGAACATCGTGACAGCAACATGCCAAGCGCGCTATCTAGGCTTCTGCATAAGAAAATGACTGCCACCACGTGAAAGCACCGCTTCGGTTCTGTGTTTCCGTCCTGGGGCCACAACAAAAGAATAAGCAGAATTCTACGTTCGGAGCTGGGCCGTCAGATCCGGCTTTTCAACGATCTTCTCAGATGCATGTGCTACACCAACTTCCCTGCGTGGGTTGCTGCAAGAAAACTGAGAGACAACCGGAACGTGGTGAGTACTGCCATAGAAACCACATAGAACAATATGCTATCTTGCCTACTGAGGAGTGTGAACGCGGCAACCACAAAGAAGAGGCGGACAGAGAGATTGGTGGTTATTGGTGAAACCAATATACCAAACGATATAGTCAACCTTCTTAACAAGGGACCGAAATACGGACTTGAACCCCAGGTTCCAGCACAAGAGCTTCTGGCACGGAATCGGCAAGTCGCAAGAAAAGCGCCCCAGGAACAGCGTGAGCATTGCCTACTAGAAGGTGTACACAGCCTACAGAGAGCTGCCCCCAAGGCCGGAACTGGTCGACAGGTGTGAATGCTGCAACGTGTGGTGTCTTTTTTCAAAGACAATGAACTCTATCTAATGCAGTCCGATAAAGAAGGTGCTTTTGTAGCTCTTCCTAGGCAAACCTGTAACGAAAAAGCATTAGAGGCAATCAAAAATAATTTTAAGCCTGTAAAAGTCAGCTTATCAAAAGTGAAGCAAACCATGACTCCGTTCTGTGAAGAAATTGGCTGTGAAAGATTAGTTAAACAGATCAGACAGAGTAAAAAAGATTCTCTTCGAGCTTTCTTCAGTGCCAAGACCCATAAGGTTGATGTCCCGTTTCGAACGATTATTAGTGAACGGGACACGTGGCAATATCAAGTCAGCAGTTTTTTGTTAAAATCCCTGCGGCTTCTTCAACTCAATGACCCTTTCTTGACTAGAAACTCGGATGAAGTTTTTGAATATTTCCGTAACAGCCAACAAATAGGCTATGTGTTCTCCGTTGATGTAAATGACCTTTTTTACTCGGTTCCGCATATTGAACTACTTAAAGCTGTTAAACAGTGCATTGGCGAAAGTGGTGAAGCTAATTTGGTGTCTAAAATGGAGATGTCGGCTTCGAATTTTATTTCCCTCTTGGAAGCTTATCTCAACCGCACCTTTGTAACTTTTGAACGTGGCATATTTTTGCAGAAAGAGGGCATCTGCATTGGCTCACGTGTAGCACCCATTTTATGTAACATCTTTTTATCCTACTTTGACCACGCACTACAATGTGTTTTTACTTCATCTCATCCTAATGTTCTTAAAGTTTTTAGATACGTTGATGATTTTTTAGTTGTTATTGACAATAGATGCCCCTTGCCATGCCATGAAATGGTTGAGCAGCTTTTAGACGTTTTTAGAGCAAACGCAAAAGGACTTACTTTTACTAACGAGCTTCCGAAGGACAGTTCGTTGCAGTTTTTAGACCTTAACCTAACACTTCAGAGTGATCAAAAAAGAATTGCTACAATATGACTCAGCGCACTCTAAGACTGTGTAGCGTGGAACTGCCTTACTTTGCCTCGAATCGGATCTGCGCAAGTCATGTGTGCATGTAATGCAGGCGAGTTTTTTCCATCAACTTGAGAGACTTCAAAAAGCAGGCTACTCTCAGTCTGTCTTAAATGCCGTGGTCGAGTCCCTCCTACAGAAGCTGAAAACTACCGCTGCGAGTGGGAAAACGCACTCGAAGGAAAGGGAGCGAGTAAATTTATTTATTTATTTATTTACAGATACTGCTGTCTCAATACATGAGACATAGCAGGAGTGGATACACCAAAGATTAGATCAACACAACATGCAATGAACTTGAAACGTAATTACAAAATATGGTTAGACAATTCTTTCACAAACTCTTCATTAGGTTTTCCCCGCAAGGAACCAGCTAGGTTGTTCCAAATTTCAACAGTGTTTGGAAAAAACGAATACTTAAAACAATTTACAAAAGACTGGAAAGGAACAATATTAAGTGGGTGTGAACGGCGCGTGGCACGCCCAGTGGGATGACTGAAGGAAATCGGGGCATCAATGCAACTCTGGCCGTGTACAATCTTGTGCAGCAAAGTGATACGTTCAAGTGTGCGTCGATGAGCCAAGGGTTCTATTGATAATGCGCATGCGTGAGATGAGGGAGAAAAGTTGCGGTCATATCGGCTAAAAATGAACCGTATTGCTTTCTTTTGTATAGCTTCAAGCTTACTAATGTCAAGTGCAGTGTATGGTGCCCAAACCACTGAGGCGTACTCTAGTAATGGTCTGACGAGGCATTTATAAGGTGTTAATTTGCAGTCCTTAGTTGAGCATTTGAGGGTTCGCTTTAAATATCCCAGTTTCCTAAGTGCCCTAGCGCAAATTGTTTCAATATGAAGATGCCATTTTAAGTTTTGAGTGAAGGTAACTCCAAGATATATGAAGGTATTCACAGAATTTAGGTAATGCCCATTACAGCTATGACTGAAATTGAACGGCTGCTTTTTATTAGTGAAAGTCATTTGTACAGTTTTTTGGTAATTAATACTCATTTGCCACGCATTGTTCCAACCACAAAAGGACTAAAATACATTGTTGAGAACCTCTTGATCTCGTCTGTTAGTTACTGTGGTATAGAGCACGCAGTCGTCGGCGTACAATCGCAGTTTCACTGGTGTGTCCCTAATGACCTGTGTGACATCGTTAATATAAATAATGAACAGCAGGGGCCCAAGGACTGAGCCCTGTGGTACCCCGGAAGTGACTGTGGCCGACGATGACTGCGCGTGAAATAAAGTAACATACTGAGATCTTAAATGTAGCCAATCAGCTATCCAGCCAAGTATTTTATCATCGTTAATAATTTTACTGAGCCTAAGAAGAAGTTGTCTGTGGCACACCATATCAAACGCTTTGCTATAATCTATGAATATGGCATCAACCTGACCTCGATTATTTAGAGCCGAAGCGATGTCATCAGTGAATTCAATGAGTTGAGTAGTTGTAGAAAAACCATAGCGGAAACCGTGTTGACTCTGCGACAATATTTTATTAGTAGTTAAATACTGAAGGACATGTTTGTGAATTATGTGCTCTAAGAGTTTGCAACAAGTGCTTGTTAACTAGATAGGCCTGTAGTTGGAAATTAGTTGCTTATTACCCGATTTGAACACAGGAATTACGTTGGCGATTTTCCAAATGGCCGGTACAGTACATGTCTCTAATGACTTACAAAAAATTATTGTTAGGTAATGAGCATTCCATTCTGCATAGCGCTTCAAAAACATGTTTGGTATACCATCCGGTCCGGCACCCTTAGTAATGTCGATGTTCAAGAGAAGGGTATAAATACCGGTATAGCTCATTTCAATTACTGGAAACGGAGGCTTTTCCTGGATAATACCAATGTCGGGGGTGGTACCATTGTCATCTCCAAACACAGATTTGAAAAAGCCATTAAACGCCTCCGAGATTGTCGAAGGGTCCGAACAGGACACATCATTTATTACGAAGGATGACGGGCAGGAGGTAGCAGGGTTGATGGTTTTCCAAAACTTAAGTGGATTATTTTTCATAAAAGAGGATAATGTGGTATTTAAATAGAACTTTCTAGCCTCACTCATTTTGGATTTTAGTTCAGATTTAAGTAATTTATTTAGGGACTCCCCGTCATTATTTTGTGCATTACGTCGTTTTCGCAGTCGCTTAATGCGACGTTTGAGTTGTATAATTGGTCTGGTATACCACGGGTGTGTAGCATGCCGTTTTATACTCTTTTGAGGAACAAATTGCGCTATACACTCATTAGCTATACTATAAAATTTGTTAGTCAACATATCAACACTGTAGTGTTCACTACAAGACACAAAATCATTTTATTATTTATTTTTTTATTTATTTAGCAATACTGTAAGCCTTTTACAGGCTCATACAGGAGTGGGTCACAATCAAAACAACGAAGCATTGTTGGTCAAAATAGAAGGCAATGAAACACGCCAATTATTACAATTCAAAGATATAACACGCAAACAAAACGACAGACCAAAGCAATTAGTACAAGGCTATATATATAATACAGGGAAGTGGTAAGAGCTACGAACAATTCAGATGTGGCGGGAAACGGCCAAAACACAGTTGCGCAACACAACGTTGTAGCGAAGCAGTACATAATCGGAAACAGACCTAATCATAAAAAAGAGCACGTATCTTGGTTGCAAATACTTCGATGGAGTCAACATGTGCAATTGGTTCCGGCAGACGGTTCCAGGTTTCAATTGCAGATGGAAAAAATGAATATTTAAATGTGTTGCAACGCGCAGAAAACTGCCTGATGCACTTACGGTGATTTGTTCTTTCTGAATGTTGGAAGGGTGGCCTAATGTACTTTGTTTTATCAATATTTATGTGCCCGTGATAAAGAAGGAAAAGAAACTTCAAGGCAGCGATACGCCGTCCTGATATTAGATTGCTTAAAAGATATTGCGCGACATAAAAAACGACACGGACGTGAAAGAAGACGACACACCAAGCGCAAACTTTCAACTAAGTTTATTGTGCCACTGCGTCATTTTATACATGGCATGCACGTAGATCGCGCATGCGCTTACACGGAAATGAAGTGCGAAATCATGTAACATGGTTACGTGTCGTGTGATGCCGCGTCCAAGTAACGTAATTCCTTTTCTGTGAGAGCTAGAGACGGGAAGCTGACACACGCATCACCCAATTTTGCGATCATCTGTGCTTCAGATATCTCACGGATGAGCTGCGTGCTGCCACGGGAAACAATCGTACATTGATCCTCAAGAGGTTTGCACCCATGATCGCGACAGTGGATCGCCAAGAAACCACAGAAAAGGAATTACGTTACTTGGACGCGGCATCACACGACACGTAACCTTGTTACATGATTTCGCACTTCATTTCCGTGTAAGCGCATGCGCGATCTACGTGCATGCCATGTATAAAATGACGCAGTGGCACAATAAACTTAGTTGAAAGTTTGCGCTTGGTGTGTCGTCTTCTTTCACGTCCGTGTCGTTTTTTATGTCGCGCAATATCTTTTAAGCAATGGATTACCAACTTGCCCGGAATGCTGCTCTCACTGATATTAGAGTCGGGATATGTGCTTGTTCACGTAAAGCAGTGACGCTGTCGTATGGAGAGTATCTGGAATAAATGAAACGAAGTGCCATGCGCTGTATTCTATCAAGTTCATCAATGAGGTAAGACTGCTGCGAGGACCATACAATGCTGGCATACTCAAGTATTGGCTGAACGAGGGTTTTATACGCAGTTAATTTGACATCGGATGGTGCTGTTGCCAATTTCCGACGTAAGAAATTGAGCTGCTTAAATGCCTTTGCACATGTGATGTCAATATGAGTGTCCCATTTGAGCGAGCTTGAGAATGTCACACCCAAATATTTTACAGTATCTGATCTTATTATAGCCGTGCCTCTTATGTTGTAAGTGAACATGTGAGGTACCTTTTTGTGTGTAAAAGTGATGCATGCTGTTTTACTGATGTTTAACTTCATTCCCCACCTATCACACCAATTGGCAATGCTGTTTAGTGAGGTGTTTAGTTTAATTTGATCATCCACACACCGAACAGTTGTGTAGACAACACAATCATCTGCAAAAAGACGTACGGTTACGTTAGGCTCAACACATGATGGGATGTCGTTGACATACACAAGAAAGAGCAATGGCCCCAGCACGGACCCCTGTGGCACACCAGAAAAGACTTCAAGGCTCTCTGACTCATTATTGTTTACTGATACATATTGGGATCTGAGTGCGAGGTCAGATGCTATCCACGCAACAGTGTTAGATGCAATTCCAATAAGTTTAATTTTTCGATCAGTTCACAGTGAGGCACGCGATCGAAGGCTTTGGAGAAATCGACGAATATGGCATCTCCTTGGAGTCCGGAACTAATTATCTCTGCAAAGTCATGAGAAATTTCCAATAGCTGTGTCACTGTAGAAAGGCCCTTCCTGATGCCATGCTGTTTAGGGTATATCAGCTTATTGTTTTCTAAGTAACTAATAACGGATTTGTTAATAATGTGCTCCATTAATTTACAACAACAGCTTGTTAAAGAAATTGGTCGGTATGTGTCTATGTGCAACCTATTGCCACCTTTGGGAATCGGGATTACTTTTGCGACGAGCCAGTCTGAAGGTAATGCAGCTGCTTGAACATGATGCAAGTTAAAATTAAAACATGATGCATTAAAACATTAAAACTTGATGCAAGTTTAGCAATAATAGAAGTGTCGTCAGCACGCTCAAAATTCAGGACAGTTTTAAACGTTGGTCGCACTGGTACACAAGCAACATTTAGACGAACAATAACAGCCTTATGGTCGGAAATTCCGTCAACAACACGGCACTGATATCCATTCTTTACCAGGTCATCATTGACAAAAACAAGATCTAAGACAGCATCTTCGCGCGTTGTATCGACAACCAGCTGCGATAGATCGAAAGCTACTGACATGTCAATTAACGAATCAGAAATTATCCTATCACGGCCAGTTGATGATAACGAATGCCAATCTATAGCGGGTGCGTTAAAGTCACCGGTTAGTACCAGTTTAGAACAGTTAAGCTTATGTCGGACAATATAATCACTGATAGCCGAAAAAATGTCAGGGGCGGAATTTGGCGGACGGTAGGTAGCACCGATAACAATAGCGAGACCATCAAGTTTTAATTTACACCATATTGATTCAACATCTGGAAGTTGAGGTAGTAAAGAGAATTCAATACCACTCTTAATAAAAAGCCAGAAGTAGTAGTAGTAAAGCCAGAAGTAGTACCCTATGTGCACCGTGTGAGCCATAACCTCAAGAAGGTTGCGACCAGATATGGCATTCCGGTTGTCTTTTCGGCTCCCAACAAGTTAGCTCAATTGTGCCCCCGGATCACACGCAAGGGGCCGCGGGGCTGCCAGAAGCAGCCCCGCGGGGCGAGCAGTGAGGCGAGTCTGGCAGTGCTATTGGAGGAATTAGAGGGCAGTAAATGGGATATAATAGGGCTCAGTGAAGTTAGGAGGCCAGAAGCACATCTCGAGGCGGTGGCGTCATAATTGCTGTAAATAAGAAGTTCAATGCGCATCTTGTCGACACTTTTTCCGTCCTTGAAATATTGTGGATCGCACTCCGTTTATCGCCGTCTGTAACTTGCGTTATCGGGGTTTGCTATCGGCCACCCAGTTCTTCAGCTGACTTTGTTGAATGCCTTCATGATTCTTTAAGCATTATTCAAAGCAACTATCCGTCATCGGATATAATACTTGCAGGTGACTTTAACTATCCCGGAATTGACTGGCCGACATGCAAACCCACCGAGGGCGCAAGACGGCATGAATGTAGGCAGTTTCTTGATGTTCTTTCTTTGTTTAGTTTGAGCCAAATGGTATCATGTTCCACACGTGGTGATTCAGTTCTAGATCTTGTACTGACTGCGGATCCACAAAGCATGTATGTACGCGTCCTTGACTGCATGAGTGACCACAATGTTATCCACTGCGAATACACCATAAAATATGAAAAACCTCGTAATGCAAAGAAAACCATATACGATTACAACAGAGGGGATGTATGCGGACTAAATAACGACCTACTAACATTTTCTACGCAGTTTTTATTGACCTTTTCCGAGCGTGATACAAACGAAAATTGGCAGATCTTTCAAAGGACGCTCACTGAATTGAAGGAAAGATATATTCCAAGAATTACCATCAAATCTTCAAACAAAAACACGTGGTTTACAACACATGTTAGGCGGTGTATTAATAAGAAGAAAAGAATGTATTCAAGGGCAAAGCTTTCGAACTCTGCCGACGACTGGGAACGCTATCTCGAACAGGCGAGACTTTGCAAAGCAGAAATTGAAGCAGCTAAGGAAAAATTTTACAACTACGACTTATCACAAATGTTAAAAAACAACTGTAAAAAATTTTGGGAAGTAGTAAATCCGAAACCATCGTCATCATCTCTTGTGTCAATAACGAAAGATGGTGAGCCTCTTTTGCAGTCCGATGTAGCGGAAGAATTAAACAATTTTTTCTGTTCGGTTTTCACATCAGAAGAACCAGTGCCACCAGATCTGAACTTTATCAGCTTAAATACTTCAATGAATGACCTCATAATCACTCGCGAAGGTGTAGAAGCCGCTATAGATCGTCTACCAGTCAATTCGGCACCCGGACCAGATGACATTTGTGCAAAATTGCTAAAACTTCAAAACCAGCTATATCACGTATCTTGGCTGCTATTTTTCAACACTCAGTTAATACAGGATGCGTGCCTGACGCCTGGAGGTGTGCACGCGTGATCCCCATTTTTAAATCTGGTGATCCCTCCTTAGTCTCAAACTACAGGCCCATATCATTAACAAGCATCTGTTGTAAATTACTGGAGCACATCATATCATCCAACGTCATGAAATTCCTATCAGATCACAATTTTTTCGCTAGCAATCAGCATGGTTTCCTTCGTGGTCGTTCCTGTGAAACCCAAGTATTCGAATTAGTAACTGACCTCCACGAAGCCGTTCATGGTGGACTAAAAATAGATGCTATATTTATTGATTTTGCAAAAGCATTTGACAAAGTTCCGCACATCCGCTTATTAATGAAGCTAACGAATCTTAACATAAACAGTAGGATTACAAATTCGATAGCTAATTTTTTAACCAACCGAAGTCAATCAGTCTACGTGAATGGGTACTCATCTTCACTTTCGCATGTAAAATCCGGTGTACCGCAGGGTTCGGTCCTGGGCCCAATATTATTTCTGATCTATATTAACGACACAGGAAACGCTTTATCTTCTACCATAAGGCTATTCGCAGACGACTGTATCATCTACAGACAAATTAGTAACGCGGAAGACAAGAACTCATTACAGGTTGACCTCGACAAACTCGCATTTTGGTGTTGCCAGTGGCAAATGGAAATTAACATTTCTAAAACTAAGGCCATGACGTTCACGAGAACACATAATCCAGAATTGAGCTATTACACGATTCAGGGAATCCCTGTTGAGAAAGTATCTACATTTAAATATCTCGGAGTTCATTTATCCTCTGATTTATCTTGGAACGAGCACATTAATGCCATAACCAGTAAGGCATCCAAAACACTCGGCTTCATTAAACGACATTTATACTTGGCGAACACTGCTACTAAGTTATTAGCATACACTACGCTTGTTCGTTCTAAGGTAGAGTACGCATTCATTATTTGGAATCCGCATCAGACCTATCTGATCGATCAACTCGAAGCATTACAAAATAAAGCAGCAAGATATATCACAAAAAAATACTCGCGAAACTACAGTGTTACGGACATCAAGGAATCACTTTCATTGCCCTTTCTTCAAAACCGCCGACTAATAACTTTGTTATCACATTTTCACGCGCTTTATCACAGTAGATCCGCGTTCCGCGAATCTTACATCAATGCAGCTCATACTATTTTTCAGCGTTTTGATCACCCATTTAAAGTGCAACCCCTTTTTGCTCGCACTAATCTGTACCGTCATTCACCATTACTTTTGGCAATATATCATTGGAATAGACTACCGAGGGACATTGTATCTGCCATTAACCATGATGTTTTTGTTAACAAGTTGAAGGTTTTCCTAAATGTGTGATTATTTCTGTATTGAGTGCCTACTTGCGTATGTTATTCTTTCTGTATATAATTATGTCACTGTCACTGTATCTTACCAATGTTCTTTTTCTACGCGTTTTGTAATTGTAACTGGCTCCCCCCCCCCCCCCCTATGTAATGCCCGAATGGGCCTTTAGGGTATATGAATACATAAATAAATAATTAAAAAGAAGCATATACAGTGCTAAAAAGCGGGCACGTCCTGTGCTACCGGGGCTTAGCAGAGAGAAGAGAAGTAGGAGTCGGATTCCTGATTAATAAGAATACAGCTGGTAACATACAGGAATTCTATCGCATTAACGAGAGGGTGGCATGTCTTGTTGTGAAACTTAATAAGAGGTACAAAATGAAGATTGTACAGGTCTACGCCCCTACAATCCGTCATGAGGACCAAGAAGTCGAAAGCTTCTATGAAGACGTGGAATCGGCGATGGGTAGAGTGAAAACTGAATACACTATACTAATGGGCGACTTTAATGCCAACGTAGGCAAGAAGCAGGCTGGAGACAAGGCAGTGGGCGAATATGGCATAGGACCTAGGAATAGCAGGGGAGAGTTATTAGTAGAGTTTGCGGAACAGAATAATATGAGGATATTGAATACCTTCTTCGGCAAGCGGGATAGCCGAAAGTGGACGTGGAGGAGCCCGAACGGCTAGACCAGAAATGAAATATACTTCATACTCTGCGCTAACCCTGGCATCATACAAGATGTGGACGTGCTCGGCAAGGTGCGCTGCATTGACCACAGGATGGTAAGAACTCGAATTAGCCTAGACCTGAGGAGGGAACGGAAGAAACTGGTACATACAAAGCCGATCAACGAGTTAGCGGTAAGAGGGAAAATAGAGGAATTCCAGATCAAGCTACAGAACAGGTATTCAGCTTTAACTCAGGAAGAGGACCTTAGTGTTGAAACAATGAACAACAATCTTGTGGGCATCATTAAGGAGTGTGCAATGGAAGTCGGTGGTATCTCCGTTAGGCAGGATACCAGCAAACTATCGCAGGAGACGAAAGATCTGATCAAGAAACGCCAATGTATGAAAGCATCTAACCCTACAGCTAGAATAGAACCGGCAGAACTTTCGAAGTTAATCAACAAGCGTAAGACAGCTGGCATAAGGAAGTATAATATGGATAGAATTGAACATGCTCTCAGGAACGGAGGAAGCCTGAAAACAGTGAAGAAGAAACTAGGAATTGGCAAGAATCAGATGTATGCATTAAGAGACAAAGCCGGCAATATTATTACTAATACGGATGAGATAGTTCAAGTGGCTGAGGAGTTCTATAGAGATTTATACAATACCAGTGGCACCCACGACGATAATGGAAGAGAAAATAATCTAGACGAATTCGAAATCCCAAAGGTAACTCCGGAAGAAGTAAAGAAAGCCTTGGGAGATATGCAAAGGGGGAAGGCAGCTGGGGAGGATCAGGTAACAGCAGATTTGTTGAAGGATGGTGGACAGATTGTTCTAGAGAAACTGGCCACCCTGTATACGCAATGCCTCATGACCTCGAGCGTACCGGAATCACGGAAGAACGCTAACATAATCCTAATCCATAAGAAAGGGGACGCCAAAGACTTGAAAAATTATAGACCGATGATCAGCTTACTGTCCGTTGCCTACAAACTATTTACAAAGGTAATCACAAATAGAATCAGGAGCACCTTAGACTTCTGTCAAGCAAAAGACCAGGCAGGATTCTGTAAAGGCTACTCAACAATAGATCATATTCACACTATCAATCCGGTGATAGAGAAATGTGTAGAATATAACCAACCCTTATATATAGCTTTCATTGATTACGAGAAAGCGTTTGATTCTGTCGAAACCCCAGCAGTCATGGAGGCATTACGGAATCAGGGTGTAGACGAGCCGTATGTAAAAATACAGAAAGATATCTATAGCGTCTCCACAGCCACCGTAGTCCTCCATAAAGCAAGCAACAAAATCCCAATAAAGAAAGGCGTAAGGCAGGGAGATACGATATCTCCAATGCTATTCACAGCGTGTTTACAGGAGGTATTCAGGGACCTGGATTGGGAAGAATTTAGGATAAAAGTTAATTGAGAATACCTTAGTAACTTGTGATTCGCTGATGATATTGCCTTGCTTAGTAACTCAGGAGACCAATTGCAATGCATGCTCACTGACCTGGAGGGGCAAAGCAGAAGGGTGGGTCTGAAAATTAATCTGCAGAAAACTAAAGTATTGTTTAACAGTCTCGGAAGAGAACAGCAGTTTACGATAGGTAGCGAAGCACTGGAAGTGGTAAGGGAATACATCTATTTAGGGCAGGTAGTGACCACGGATCCGGATCATGAGACTGAAATAACCAGAAGAATAAGAATGGGCTGGGGTGCGTTTGGCAGGCATTCTCAAATCATGAACAGCAGGTTGCCACTATCCCTCAAAAGGAAAGTGTATAACAGCTGTGTGTTACCAGTACTCACATATGGGACAGAAACCTGGAGGCTTACGAAAAGGGTTCTGCTGAAATTGAGGACGACGCAACGAGCTATGGAAAGAAGAATGATGGGTGTAACGTTAAGGGATCAGAAAAGAGCAGATTGGGTGAGGGAACAAACACGAGTTAATGACATCTTAGTTGAAATCAAGAAAAAGAAATGGGCATGGGTAGGACATGTAATGAGGAGGGAAGATAACCGATGGTCATTAAGTGTTACGGACTGGATCCCAAGGGAAGGGAAGCGTAGCAGGGGGCGGCAGAAAGTTAGGTGGGCGGATGAGATTAAGAAGTTTGCAGACAAGGCATGGCCACAATTAGTACATGACCGGGGCTGTTGGAGAAGTATGGGAGAGGCCTTTGCCCTGCTGTGGGCGTAACCAGGCTGATGATGATGATGCAGTAGTAGTAGGTGAGTACTGTGTCTTACCAGTACTCACCTACGGGGCAGAAACCTGGAGGCTTACGAAATGGGTTCTACTCAAATTGAGGACGACGCAACGAGCTATGGAAAGAAGAATGATAGGTGTAACGTTAAGGGATCAGAAAAGAGCAGATTGGGTGAGGAACAAACGCGAGTTAATGACATCTTAGTTGAAATCAAGACAAAGAAATGGGCATGGGCAGGACATGTAATGAGGAGGGAAGATAACCGATGGTCATTAAGATTTAGGGACTGGATCCCAAGGGAAGGGAAGCGTAGGAGGGGGCGGCAGAAAGTTAGGTGGGCGGATGAGATTAAGAAGTTTGCAGGCAAGGCATGGCCACAATGAGTACATGACCGGGGTTGTTGAAGTATGGGAGAGGCTTTTGCCCTGCAGTGGGCGTAACCAGGTTGATGATGATGATGCAGTAGAAAGATGGGATGCGGCACTACGGTTCAGTTATACAGGTGGCTCTCTGCTTGAGTGCTGTCTTGAGAAGCGTCGTCTATTGTTTTCTGCAGAACCGAAGCTGTCGTCTTCTGCTGTTGTAGCTTTGATAACGCAAGAGTTGTGTATCGAGATCCGTAGTCATGTCCAGCTCAAAGGTCCAAGTACCCAGAGCTTATATGCATGGGAAGCTACCCTCCAGCAATGAAATCCCATGTCGTTCCTTTCGAGCTCGCAGATAAAAAAGTGGTTCGTAGAACCCCCTATAATATGTCCAGAGATAAAAAGGTGTTGCTGAAAAAGGAGTTGCAAGAAATGTTAGACGCAGGTATCATCCGGCCTTCTGTGTCCCCATTTGCTTCTCCTATAACTATTGCACCTAAAGAAGACGGGACATTCCGCCTCTGCACAGACTACCGGGCTCTCAATCGTCAAACTGAATTGATACCTTATCCAATGCCGAGAATCGACGACATCATTGATGAAACCGGTGGTTGCCATTGTTTTTCACGAATAGATCTCTGCAAGGGCTTTTGGCAGATTCCACTGAGTGAAGAAACGAAGAATTACACCGCGTTCATAACCCCATTTGACTTGTTTGAGTACAACCGCCTACCATTTGGTTAAAAAAAACTCCCCTGCGTGGTTTCAGAAGATTATGACGGACATTCTGAAACCTTACCTGGGCATATTTTGCAATGTGTACATCGACGACATCATCATCTACTCAAAGACAAAGGACGAACACCGCAGTCATCTTTCAAAAGTTCTTCATGCCCTCAGTCTTGCCCAACTCAAAGTCAACTTCAAGAAAAGTGCGTTTTTTTAAGATACCGTAGTATTTCTTGGCAGGGTGTTTGATGGACAGACTAAAAGCACCAAGCAAGAATCGGTAGAGAGAATCTCCAAGCTGGTAAAACCTTATGATGTGCACTCCCTGCGCGTTTTTCTTGGCCTTGCAGGACACTTCCGGGCGTTTATCAAAGACTACGCACTGAGGACAAGGTGCTTCACACGTTTAACTCAGAAAGACGTGCCCTTTCGTTGGGACGAGAAGTGCGAAGCTGTATATCGTGAGCTTGTAAAACTAATATCGTCGGACCCCATCTTGCAAATACCGGATTTTTCTTTTCCTTTCGTGCTCAACACGGACGCATCACATTATGCTACCGGTGCAGTTCTATACCAGAAGCCATCCAAACAAGCTGATCAAACCAAACACTACGTCGTGGGGTACTGCAGCTATACCCTGAAACCCGCCGAAATCAATTACTGTACCACAGAAAAGGAAGCTCTGGCCGTCTTAAAAGCTGTTCAGTACTTTCGTACTTACCTGGAAGGTGCCAAATTCATACTTTTCCCGAACCATCAAGCACTGACTCAACTTCTGAGCATGCCCCAGCCAAGCGGCCGCATTGCTAAGTGGGTGAACTATCTGCAACAATTTGATTTCGTAATTTCGCACCGTCCTGGCCCACTCCTCACTGACGCTGACGCACTATCAAGATTACTTGTACAGGAATCAAGCAATAATCCAGAGAAAATCAATCATATTAAGCTATGGGAAGGTACAGAATTGCTCCAGTTTATCAATGGAAGGTATCACGTACCATCAACTATGATTCCAAGGATTCTTCATCTATACCACGACACCCCTGAATCGGGTGGACATGATGGCTTCTGGCGCACTTATAAGAAATTGCTAATGAGATTCACATGGCCGGGCATGAAAAACGACATCAGCCATTACATCCGCACATGCCACCTCCGCCAGGTGAACAAAGTTAAATTCAAGCAATCGACAGACGTTATGACAAACCCTGAATATTCAAGCGTCCCGTTCGAAGTAATTCATTTGGAATTAGCGGAGCTCAAAAAGAAGGGGGAAGGAGTCAAGCGAACGCAAGCTTTCTTGCTCTCCATAGATGAGTGCACAAGGACGATTGCGGCTAAAGCTGGTAAAGAAGACGCAAACAGCGTAATAGACCTCCTCAAAGCTGAATGTTTTAAACACACAAAGACGCTCGTCTGCGACAACGGGCCGGCTTTCCGGAGTGCCAAATTATCAAAGTGGGCCCAGGAGCACGGCATAATGATAAAGTATTCTTCTCCAT
Source organism: Dermacentor albipictus (assembly GCF_038994185.2). Lineage (NCBI taxonomy): Eukaryota > Metazoa > Arthropoda > Arachnida > Ixodida > Ixodidae > Dermacentor > Dermacentor albipictus. The sequence goes on from NW_027225585.1 coordinate 2,798,484, forward strand.
ACCACCCGGCAACAAAAGGCCTAGCGGAACGTGCCAAGTCCACCGTGCCAGTGGGCACGGTGGACTTGGAACGAGCATGTGGCCTAACAAGCCATTCTTCTGCCTTGTTCTTGTTCTTCTGTTCTTGGGCTTGCCGGATCAGCGAAAGAAGACGAACAGTTCATCGAGCTTATCACCACCACGCAATCCCAGTCTACAGCTGCGTCACAATCGTCGCAGTGCTCAGCGCCTCGATTCCCCGGCATCATATCTTCACTGCCTCGTGGCGTTCCAACAGCGCCATCTAGCCCTCACGTGACTTCACCGCATCGAGCTATAAACCAGCAGCTACAAGCATTCAACTTCAGTGGGCACGGTGGACTTGGAACGAGCATGTGGCCTAACAAGCCATTCTTCTGCCTTGTGCAGGTTAGTCCCTACTACAGCTCCATAAAAAGTGACTGCCGTTATCTTTTAGTCCTACCGTGTCCACAGCACTGTGTCTCAATGGCTTATGATGTGTACTGTATGTGCTTGCTTCTCTTGTGCGGAGACGTTGAAGTAAATCCAGGCCCTAATCCAGAGGAGTCTAGCACTCGCGAGTTGCTGGAAAAGTTGCTTTTAGGTCAGAATAAGCTAGCTGAGGATGTGGCAGCCCTCCGAACACAGCAAACAAATATGGAAAAACGTCTTGCGGAGTGGGATTCCCGCTTCCTAGAAATAGAAAAGCAAACTGAGCGCGTGGACAGCCTTGAACGAACGGTAAAATCCTTGGAGGCCAAGATTACTGACTTAGAGGACAGGAGTAGACGCTCAAATCTAGTGGTCTTTGGCGTGCCTGAGGACGAAAATGAAACAGAGGCTGATTTGCGGAACAAAATTCTAACTGAAATTTTTTCTACTAAACTTGAAGTCACATGTAAATCAGTTGGCAGAATTCACCGTCTTGGTCGGTCTGGCAGTTCCAGACCAGTCATCTTGTACTTTCAGGATTACGAAGAAAAAAAACAGATTATGAAAAATGCTTACAAACTAAAAGGTTCCAATACATCTGTACAAAATGACTACTCGCGAGATACGCTCAGGAAGCGTAAACTTCTGTGGCACAGTGCTTCAGAGGAAAGACAACAAAAAAGGAAAGTACACTTAATTCACGAAAAACTACGCATTGATAATAACGTCTTTGTTTGGGATGATACGGAAAACGCTCGAGTAAAAATTGGAAAGTACAACAATTCTAAGAAAGACTGACTTCACTATGCAGATAATAAAGAACTCCGTATTATAAACATCAATGCCCGTAGTATCGTTAATACATGTGATCAACTTGAGGCTATTATTATAGGTTATAGTCCGCATATAGTTGTTCTAACTGAAACATGGCTACACAGCGGAATAGAAGATGAAGTCGTGTTCCCGCCTTCTTATCGTGTGTTTCGACGCGACAGACCAACGAGAGGAGGTGGGGTAGCTGTACTGGTAAAGAAAAATATGCCGTCCACTCTTTTGCGTCAGGCTGACGATATAGAAACTATTAGCCTAAAAATTTCTTGTTGGGGACAATCTTTCCTGTTGTTTGCCGTTTATCGAGCACCCGGTTCACCGCTTCAATTCATGAGTGATTTGCGTACGCATATCACTTCGTTCACCCACAAAAAAAAATATTTCTGTTAGGAGACTTCAATCTTCCAGGAGTTGATTGGGAGGATAATACTTCTTGCACTGAACTTACTCCCCATGTCAATTATATGCGTGATATAATTCTATGCCACAATTTACATCAAGTTGTAACTTTACCCACGCGAGTATACGGATCTTCGTCGTCAATACTTGACCTCGTGTTTGTGAATTGAAATGTCAAAAAGTTCTCAGTGTCTGTTGAACGCGGCATATCTGATCATGAAATGGTATGTTTTTCATGCTGCTTGGAAAAATGCAATCGCAGTAATGCAAAAAGTGTTGTAGTGAAGGACTTTTCACGTGCCAGGGACGAAACTATTTTAGATTATCTAGATTTTCACCTCAGCAACTTTAAAGGAAACAATGTTATAGAACTTTGGGACAGGTTTAAAGAACTTTGCATATATTGTGTTCAAAATTTTGTACCAAACAAGACAAAGAAAACAGCGAAAGTTAACCCTTGGGTTACGCGGGAAATCATTCACTTGAAAAGAAAGATTAAACGCTGCAGACGAAAGAACGCCCCTATAACGCAAATTCAAACCGCAAGAGCTAAATTAGGCTCGTCTATTGGGCATGCTAAACGGCGATATTTTAACCACACTCTGCCCAATTTTATTCGTACCGCGCCACAAAAATTTTGGACATATTTGAGTAAAAAAAACAAACCAATTGAACAAATGGTGGATGGCGGCATTCTTATCGTCGAAAAGCAAAGTATTGCAGAGCATTTCAACACATACTTCCATAGCGTCTTTGCAAATACAAGTGATATATCGATTCCCATTTTTTCTTTGTTCGTTGCAAACTCGCACCTTGTATCTGTACCTGGCGTAGTTTCTATGCTTCTTAACTTAAAAACCAAATAAACCCCTGGTCCTGACAATATATCGAATGTTTTTCTGCTCCGATACGCAGAAATGGTGTCCAAGTTTCTTGTGATCATTTTTCGTGCTTCATTATCCACAGCAACTCTTCCTATTGACTGGCTAACTGCACGCGTAGTACCTGTACCGAAAAAAGGGGACCTAACGCTGATAAGTAACTATCGCCCAATATCGCTAACGTCATCATGCTGTAAGATGCTAGAACACATCATAGCTAACTACATTACTAAATTCTTAAGTGATAACAGTGTACTCTCACCTGAGCAACATGGTTTTCGAAAAGGTTTTTCTACTGTCACCCAATTAACATCGGTTATTCATTATTTTGCGAATAATCTAGACAAATCCAGCCAGGTAGATGTAATATTTTTATATTTCAGGAAAGCATTTGACCTTGTTTCACACTCCAAGTTAATTGAAAAACTTCGATTAATTAACATTCCTTGTTTCATTGTTAATTGGGTTTCAGCATACCTCACTAACCGAAAACAGTTTGTTAGTATCGATACTTACCATTCCCATTAACTTCCAGTTACCTCAGGCGTCCCTCAGGGTAGTGTTTCAGGGCCTTTATTATTCTTAATTTATATTAATGACATTGCCAGCGTTGTCACAGCACCAGTTCAAATAAAACTGTTCGCTGACGATTGTGTTCTGTTCAGTGAGGTAACCGGTTGCGATGATCAGATAACCCTGAACAATAATCTTCAAAACCTTCTTTCTTGGTGCAATCGTTGGAACATGGAGGTAAATGCTAACAAAACAGTTTACATGAAGATAACTAAAAAAATAAATAACCTATCTTTTCCTTACGCTCTCGGATCTGAACCATTAACCGAGGTTAGGGAATACAAATATCTTGGCGTCACAATAACTGATAACCTGCACTGGAACATTCACATTTCTAACGTATGTGACTCAGCCTTTCGTAAACTCTGTCTTCTACGTCATAAACTAAAACAAGCTCCCGCTGAAACTAAACTTTTAGCCTACACATCAATAATAAGGCCAAAACTGGAGTATGCCTGCATAGTGTGGGACCCTTACACAAAAACGAACATTGATGCACTAGAAAGAGTACAGCGTAAAGCAATCAGATTTATTTTTTCGAAATACCGTATGACTGATTCCCCTACAGCAATAATGAGACAACATGGCATTCAGACATTGGAAATACGAAGAAAAATACAACGGCTGAAATCTCTTTTTCTTCTTAAAAATAATCTCCTCGCCCTCACTCCTGAGCCTTATGTAACGCCAATGACAGCACGCCGAACACGTCATCGTCATGCTGACTCTCTAACTCCCTATAATGCCAGAACTAACATTTTTAAATATTCTTTTTTCCCACGCACTATAACCGATTGGAATAATTTACCTCAGTTGCTACTAAACAGTACTGATTCCATTGACCGTTTGAACTACTGATTTCATAGTAATAACTGAAATTGATCTTTGTGTTACATTCCTTCTCATTGCTTAAAATTGTACTGACGGTTCATTTGTACATTTACTCTTCACTTTTGTTTTGGGAATTGTTTGGTTACAAGACCGAGTGTTCTTTTTACCCATTTGGTTCTCGCAGCTGGTGGACTCCATTGCTATTGTGCACACTAATTTGGTCCTTTTGTTCTTGCGTCTGCAAATGCAATTATTCTGTATTTTGTATGCCCCTCCTGCCTGGGCTTCAATGAGGCCTGCAGTATTGTATAAATAAAAATAAAAATAAATACGAGACATCAAACAGTATCTGAAGATGTATCCAGACTTTGCCGGTGGCTGGAAGTGCTGTCTCGAGGCCGCTGTGAAACATCACAACAGATCATACGCCACGGGTTTAGGCTGCAGCCCTCATTTTGTAACTTCGGGTACAGCGCCCATACTTCCTGCAGATCGGGAGCTAGGTCTCCTAGAGAACCTCGAACTTGCGGAAGTAAGGAAAACTGTCAAAGAACAGGAGGTCTACAAGCGCCGCATGAAGCGAAACTTTGATAAAAGGCACAGTAGCGAGATACCGGACATACAGCCTGGAGACTATGTCCTTGTAAGGAAAGGAGCTGTGCCCTCAAATTCAAAATTTTGCGGACCATTTCAAGTTATTAAGACTGCATGCCAGCATGGAATATTGAAGAATGTCTGGTACGCCGGAGCCTCGGGCCAAACGGAGTGCGCCGCTATTGGAAACGTATTCACGTTTTACCCCAGGAGGTGTAATTAAAAGAAATCCGGAAGAGTGAAGCGGTCTGCGCTGGACGCATGAAAGAAGACGAAGGAATGGGCTAGGGGAGAAATGAGAAGGAAGAAGTTGGAATAAAATGGCGGACGACACCCGTCTCACTTAGATTATGTCATTTCTGTTGCTGTTCTAGTTAGGAACGCTACACAAGTGCA
>NW_027225585.1:2823871-2827334 GCF_038994185.2 Dermacentor albipictus
TTCCTAAGATGGTAACGATCGGCAAATCTGTCGAACTTAATGCTGGAATAATATTATAATAATAATAAATTTTATTTCTGCCTCAAAGATACATGGACAGAGGAGCTGCAGAAATAGCTGTAAAAATACAGCTTGACAAAGCCGCAGCCCCATTTTACAGGCAACAGCAGAAGACAAACAACGACTCAACTTCAGGTGTCGTATAAACGAAACAAATGAACAAAAATGTAATGCTATACATCGCAAGAGCACTTCAAGCGTACTGAGTAAACACAGGGATAAAAAGATTGTTATTACATATCACACTCTCATACGTGAAATATGAGACACAGAAGCAAAGACTTATTTTGGCACAACTGAGGATGAAAATTGTTCGGAGCTACCTTCTATATACATCCTACGCAATACCTTATGATTACAGGTGAATAAGTCAAAATGTGCAGATGTATAAGCGTTCAGAAGGGAAGGGAGTGTGAATTGCAAACGTTCTTGCCCGGAGTTTAGGCGTGCTATTGGCACCATCCATTGTTCGGGTTGTCTTAAAGGGTAATTTGTGGTTTTCTCTTGCAAGTTTGCCAATCGTCGAATATGGTTTGTACCATTTTTTATTTCTGTTTTGCTCAACCGGTATCGATATAATTCATAGATTTGGACCACACCGGTTGTAAGAAAGAGACCTTTGCTGGGTGACCCATAGCTATCATTGAAGGCGTAGCGAAGGACCCTTTTCTGCAGCATGTGTATTTTGCGAAGACAAGAATGTGTTGCAGTTCCCCATACAATATGACAATAATTTACATGAGAATAAAAAAGTGCGTTATAAAGAGTTAGTTTGAGTGACGTCGGAAGAATGTGCCGTGTGCAACCAATCATGCCCACTACTCTAGCCAGTTGTTTGACAACGTGAGTTACATGGTGTTCCCATGACATGGTTGAAGAAAATATAACTCCAGGGCATTTAAAATGATTAACTATTTCTATAGGTCGATAATTATATAGAATATAACTGTGAATAGAAACCGGCCTATTTTTCGGGCGAATTATTACGGCTTTTGTCTTCTTTTCATTTACGCGCATATCATTAGATTTCGACCATTTTTCCAGCGTGACCATTGTTGATCTTGAAACTTATTGTGCGCAACAAACAGGGACGAAGAATAGAAGAAACACAAGGACGAGCGCTTTCTAACAACTGGTTTTATTTTTGAAGAACCACCTGCTTATATACCCACAGATCTGCGCGATCTAGTCAAACAGAGCACACCTATAGCGCATATAATACACACAGATCTGCGCGATCAAGTCAAGAGAGCACATTTACAGTGCATAAACCACTTGTGATAAAAAACAAAGACGTGGACCAAAGCCACCCGGTCAATATAAGAACAGCAAGGTGCATGAAACATCCGCTTATGATATGCGTTAAAGATGTGATGATAGAAGTGAATTTTCTTTATCCAACAACGAAACCGATGGATGGCTGATGCATTTTTCTTTTTGTTTTCCAATCCAGTGTGCTTCTACAATTTCTCTCGCGGTTTGATTGAAAGTTGAAAGTTCGCGGTTTGATTGAAAGCTGAAATTTATCTCGCGGTTGATTGAAAGTTTTTGAAAGTGATCATAAAACTTCAAGAAAATGGCTATATCCCCATTGGGTGGGCGATAACAAACGGAATAGATAACTTTCCCCACAGACAGTGATATGACCTCGTAGTGTGGTGTGATCATACTGTATGAGTCAAGCATTTCACCATTTTCGTTCATATCCAGTAGAACTGACACTCCCCCACCACGGCCAACAGATCTATTCAGGTAATAAGTTTTATAGTTATTCTGAAAACATTATCTTCACTGGTGCTCCACGTTTCACTTAACATTATCGCAGTGAGCTTGAATTCACTGAAAAATTCTTCTAGGGATTGTGTTTTATTCTTCACTGATCGTGCGTTGATGTGTACAGCTTTTAGCGATGCGGGCGAAAAACAGGAAATAATACGGTTTAAGTCAGCAGGAAGATGATATTGGTTTTGCATCTTTATTTCTCTTTACTTTATTTTCTTTTAACGATTCGGCAAGCACAGTACTCATTTCAACTGTTCTAGGTCGTCTTCTCCTTTGATATGGATGGCATCCATCCCTGCACTTTTGTGGACAAGAACTTTTCCATTTACATGCCATACATAAAGATAACCATTGCCTTTTGCCCAGTCCTTCACCCGACGAAGCAGTTCTCTGTTGTACCGAGTAAGGTTTTCTTGGATGACGATAGGTGGATCGTTCTCTTTTACTTTGTTCTTGGCTGAAAGCCAAGTGTCTCTTGTCGCTTGTCGGGTAAAACGAGCAATTATACCTGGCTTCTTATCTTTCCGAGCAGGCAATCTGTGTATCGCCTGAATATCTGTTGCTGTTAGAAGCGGTACCTCAAACTTGGGGGCAAGACTGTTTAATACAGAAAGCAGATTTTCATCTGGTTGAAACGGGATACCGTGTATTTCTAGGTTAAGTTTTCTACTGCGGTGTTCGAGGTCACTAACATCTTGCTGCAGTTGTGCTTGCACTACCTGCGTCATATCGTCTTTCTCTTCTAATTCAGCTACTCTTTTTTTTCAAAGCCTTGATTTCATTCTCTTGACGAGAAAACTGTCTTTCGAAGTCATCAAATTTCTTGAACATGTGTTGGACAGATTGTTCAATTTGATCCACTTTTTTTTGTTAGTTCTGGCAAACTTTCCAGTTTTCCTAGGATAGCGGCAAGAGTCTTCCGAATATCAGATTCAGAATCAGAGCCATTATCCTCTTTGCCTGTTACAGGAGCCTTTCCTCCTCGGCATTTACAACAGCGCCACGTCTTTTTCGAATCAGGGAGCTTAGCTTCAAACGATTTCTCTTTTACCCCAGCACACTGGTCAAAATGGTATGCACAGTTACATTCCGTACAGATCGCACGCGGGACACTTTCTTGAATAGTTGATGCACAAGAAGAACATGTGCTGGACATTTTTTTTTCACAAGGTCTGGCCGTTCAACGCAACACAAAGCATACCGTTACGATGAGTAAGTTTCAACTAAGGTGGCAGCAGCGGCAGGAATAAACTGCATACAAGTTTTGCGTAATATTGCACTAACCTGCGAAGACAGCAGTAGCTTTTTAGCGATGCAGTCGTGTCGCTGCCACTGCTGCCAAGTGACCACTGCTCCGATGTTCGCTCTTTTATCTAGTAGATGGTCCAGTGTACGTCTGCGCAGATTTTGCCAATACAGCGCCAAGTGTCCGATGACGCAGTTGGATGACGGTGGCCTCAGGTTGGGTGCAAGTTCACAGCAGCGGGGACCTTTCGCAGTAGTACGCAGATTCACTTCAGCAGGGGTGGTGTTCCTTGGACCCAGTCACAGGTGCATCCAGGGATCTGCGAAGACAGCAGTAGCTCTTTAGCGATGCAGTCGTGTCGCTGCCGCTGCTGCC
>NW_027225585.1:3141062-3263562 GCF_038994185.2 Dermacentor albipictus
GCGGGCTATATGCTTTACATGCTGCCCTTAATTTTTTATATTAAAGTTCAAAATTTTCTAGAAGCCTACCAATAAATTTGAACTGTGAAAATTTTCCACTCGAGGTATCAGCACTATTTTGGTCCATTTTGTTTCTATACCTTATACACTCCTGTAATGAACGCACTTGTCCTGAAAAATTATGTGGGCTAAATTTTATGCAAACTTTTTTAAAACAGCCAAAATTCTAATATACATTAAACACGGTAATGATTTGAAAAATGCGTTGGATAACTTTGCAGTAAAAATGAATGTGCACTATTTGCAAATCGTAACACTTTAATTGCATCTCTCTCTGTATCGGAATTGCTAGACCTGTCGTCCAGATCGTTAAGCCTTCTTCCTCGACCATCCTGCTCGTCGACATGTCAGTTTATCGGTGTGATCAGCGTTCCCATTTTCTGAGCAGATAAACTGTCGCAGGAGCTGTATAACTTGACTTGCAGCCCATTGCACACAGCGGAACCAAAGACAGCTAGAAAAGTGAGCTACAGGCACGCGAATGCGACACTAACCGACCAAGTGCTGCCTGCCCCTGCTTTACTTGGACTCTCCCAGGCGTCATGTCTGGCCACGGCTATTACGTTGGAGTAAAGTTGCTGTTGCGGAGAGCAGTTGTGTGTCTGCCCTGTTGAGTCTTCCAGGTGCCTTTACGCCAGCACTGATGGCAAGCAGGAGCTAATAACAGGTTTAGGATTACCGTGGTCGCTCTTTCCGTTGGGCCCCGAGCAACTGTGATAATGCACAGACTGTTCCTACCGCATGCCGGCCACCAGTGTTCTCTAGTCATGGCTTCGCTGTCAGCTCTAGTCATACCACCTCCTACCAGTGGGCCAGCACAGCATGTTTCACTAGTGTGAATGTGCAGCCTACATAAGTCTGCTGTAAATTTCGGTGACGTGACGTTGTTTCTCACATACTAGAACCTTGTTGATGCATACCCAAAAAAAACCACATAAAACACGAACCCGCATATAATATTGTTCTATTTTAAGCAGCAGACAGACGCTTCGGTGGCAGCAACGCAAAAAGCTCTTTATTCAAGGCAGCAGCGTACTTTTATATATAACGCTGCATGCCGGTCAGGCACACGTCATTCGCGGTACAATCTTATCAGACCGCCTGGCCGATACAGAACATTCCTTCCTCCTTAATTAAAGCTACACGCGTTTCTTTCCGCGCTCATAGTTGGAGGCTTGATAGCGATCAGGAGGACGCCTTGCGCGATTACTTCTTCGCAGATGGACCTCTTCAGGTGATGCCATGGTTGATGGGGTGATACTTGCAGGCTGCGCTGCTGAGTGTCTTGCCTCAGGCTGCGATGCCGGTTCCTTAGTTGAAGTAGAGTCATCTAAGCGAACATCCTCAAGCTGGTCCGCAGTAGGAGCACCAATCATGGAGTCAGCAGGGGTGTTTTCTTCGGAGGGTGTTGGTAGAAAATCTCGTTGAATACAGGCACTTGGAGTGGACTCAGGATGCGCTTTTTTTGCGGCGTCCGGATGGAATGAAGTCTTTGATCCCGTAATCCAGCTGGGTCTCAAGTGGTCGATATGCACAAAACGAAAATGGTCACCGACTTTGACTACAAAAGTAGAGTCGCTAACGCGTTGCACTACGACAGCTTCCTCCCACGACAGGGTTTCCCCTCTCGTAGTCTTGACGAGAACTGTGTCACCGGCTTCCATCTACGGGTCCCTTGCTCGGCCCTCGTTGCGATGGGTGGTGTCTCTGTCTTGACGGCTGCGCATATCCTGCACAAAACTTGGCTTTAGGAGTGAAAGCTTCACTCGAGGTTGTCGTTTCAGGAACAGCTCAGCCGGCGTTCTTCCTGTTACGGAATTCGGGGTGTTCCTGTAAGCAAGCAAGAAGTCGTTAAGTCGTTGATGCAGAGTTCTGTTTTGGCCTGTTAGGTTATCGTGAAGCACTTGCTTGAGTAGAGTGGCTTTTGTCGTTTGGACTAGCCTTTCTGCTGCCCCGTTCGATGAAGCATGGTACGGTGGCGTACGTGTGTGTCGAATCCCGTGAGAAGAGGTGAAATTGGCGAACTCCTGCGCAGTAAACTGAGGTCCGTTGTCGCTGATCAGTTCCTCTGGGTAGCCATACGCTGCAAATATCTCCTTGAGACACTCGATTGTTTTTGACGTCGTTGTAGTGCGGAGGCATTTTGCTTCTATCCACTTTGAGTAAGAGTCTACTAGAAGGAACAAGTTGTAACCATCCTTCATGGCGAAATCAACATGGACTCTCTGCCAAACGCGGGTTGGATAAGTCCATGGATGCAATGGCCCTGGTGCCTTCGCAGGCATGGTCGTTTGGCACACTGTACATCGACGGACAGTGTCTTCAATGTTCTTGTCAATCGATGGCCACCAAACAAACGACCTAGCAAGCATTTTCATTCTTTGCATTCCAGGGTGCTCTTCATGCAGCAATGTCAATACTGCTTCTTTAAGTTCGTCCGGAATGATCACTCGCTGGCCCCACGTGAGACAGCCTTGCTCGTACGATAGTTCGTTGCGACGAACGTAAAAGGGCTGAAATTTATCATCGTAGTGCGCGGGCCAGCCAGATAAGGTGAACTGCACGACTTTGGAAAGCAGGCAGTCCCGTTTAGTCGCAGCAGCAACTTGGCTCGCAGTGAGAGGCGTTGCCTCAAACACTGCAAGACATTCTTCAGTGTCGTCTTTATGCTTGACCAAAAGTGGAAGCCTTGAAAGTGCGTCGGCAACTTCCATGTTTTTGCCGTTTCTGTAGCGCAGTGTGTACTGATAAGCTGCTAAGGTGATAGCCCAACGCTGAATCTGCGGCCAAAGAAGGAATTGGTTTATCCGATGCCAAAATCCCCAACAGCGGTTGGTGGTCTGTATACAGCATGAATTTGCGCCCGTATAAGTATCTATGAAACCTGCTTAGACCAAAAATTGGGGCCAGGGCTTCCTTCTTGCCTTGCGCATAGTTGCGCTCCGCTGCACTTAATGTTCTGGAGGCAAATGCGATGGGTCTTTCTGAGCCATCGGGCATGACGTGAAAAATTACGGTCCCAAGACCGTAGGCCGACGCGTCGCAGCTTAACCCGATTGGCTTTTTCACGTCGTAAAAAGTCAATACTTGACTGTCGATGAGGCGCTGCTTGGCTTCCGCGAATGATCTTAAGCATGCGTCCGTCCACACCCAAGTCGTGTCCTTCTTGAGCAAGTCATACATTGGTGCAGCTACTGTGGCTAAATCTTTGATAAATTTTGCATAGAAATTCAGCAGGCCCAAAAAGGCTCGCAGTTCAATTGCGTTGCTTGGCTGAGGTGCTTCCGTGATTGCCTTTATCTTTGTTGCGGTTGGAAAAATGCCATCTGATGTCACTTTGTGTCCCAGATAAACAACGGATGGTTTGAAAAATTCACACTTCTGTTGTTTCAGGGTAATATCGTGCTGTGACAGTCGTTGAAGCACCTTTTCCACCGTTTCTTGACAGTCGTCTATGTTGTCGCCTACGACGATGACGTCGTCGATATAGCAACCCACTTTTGGAATCCCTTTTAAGACTTTGTCCATTAAAGACTGAAAGATAGCGGGTGCGCTAGAGATACCAAATGGAAGGCGCTGATACTGAAATAATCCGAGATGAGTGTTCACCGTTAGCAACGCTTTGCTTTCCTCAGCAAGCGGCACTTGTTGATAGGCTTGCGATAGAACCAAGACGCAAAAGATTTTGCCTCCCGCGAGCATGGAGTACAAATCTTCCGGCAATGGCAAAGGGTAATGGTCTGTTTTTAGAACAGGAATAACCGTGACCTTGTAGTCACCGCATAACCTTAATCCTGTGCCGCCTTTCTTCGCGACCACCACCAGAGGCGTTGCCCAGTCACTTTTCGTGACCCTCTTTAGTATTCCGGCTTGCTCGAGCTTTTCCAACTCCTTTGCTACTTCGTCTTTGATAGCAAACGGTATTGGCCGTGCTTTTGAGAATACTGGTTGAGCCCCTTCCTTAACAAAGATGCGAGCTTCGAAGTTTTTGACGACACCCGGGGTGCTCTTGAAAACCTCGGGATACTTCTTCCGTAAAGCTTCGACCCTCTGCTCCGGTGTCTTATCCGTGGACAGACTGTATACTGCTTTCCAGTTTATCTGGAGTTTTTCCAGCCAGTCTCTTCCCATGAGAGCGGGCATCGGCGTTCCATTTCCCTGCACTACCACTATGGGCAAAGAGATCTCGCTTCCTTCCTGTTTGACTAATACGTTTGCTGTTCCAAGTACCTTTAGCTTTTCTCCTGTATAGGTGCGCAACGACACCTTTGATTCCACACATCTTACATGCGGGAAATACTGCTTATACAACTGCTCTGGTACGATCGTGACCGCTGCACCGGTGTCAATTATCAGCGAAACAGTCTTCCCTTCAATGTTTAGGTCGACGCTGTAGCCCCTTGAACTTTTGCCCGAGTAAAACACAGTGTGACAATTCGTCTTCAGATTCGTCGTCCGTGGTGTCAACATATCCGACAGCTTTTTCTCCTCTTTTGCAAACGGCTTGCAAATGCCCTTTTTTCTTACAATTTCTGCAAGTGTGGTTCCGATACCAACATTTTTCTCGCGCATGACGCTTTCCGCAGTGCCTGCACGCACTTCTTTGCTCTCCCTCTCGCTTATCTTTCGACCACGCAACCGTCGTCGATTTCTTTTGCTTATCATGGTGACGTTCGCCCTAAATGACGCTGACGCTGCATGGTTTTGTGTCAAACTCATGCATTTGCTTCGCCTGTTGCGCAGCTAGCTCTTTTTCTAGCGCTGTTTTGCACGCCAGTTCGAACGTCAAGTCAGCTTGTGCAAAAAGAGCCCGTTGCGTTTCCTCGTCACGCAAACCAGCCACTAGTCTGTCCCTTAAGGCATCATTTAAGAACGTGCCGTAATTGCAATCTCTAGCGAGATGCTTCAGTTCAGTGATGAAATCCTTGACACTTTCATTTTCTTGCTGCATTCGGCGATTAAATTTACAGCGCTCTGTGATAATTGAGTGAGCTGGGCTGAAATGAGCTTCCAGAAGCTGTTTAATTTCCTCGAAAGTCTTCTGAGAAGGTAAATGAGGAACAGTTATCTTCTTTAGCTCTTCATACGCTTGCGCACCGAGTACGTTCAGAAACAACTTGAGTTTCTTGTCTGCAGGGACATCATTTATGTCTACGTAGTTCTCGAAGCGTTCAAAATACGAGCGTATGTTTTCGATTTTTTGGTCATATTCTGTCATTCTGCAGAGCTTCGGACCACGTCCCGGTTCTGCCATAATGAGCAATTTTCACTTATCTGCCCAGTCGTGTTCCTTGGTGTGCCTTGTCCGTAGTGTCGGTTCTTGTTCGGTTGCTCCAGCCAGCCGCTGAAGTCCATGCAAGGGCTCCGTGACGCCTTGCTTCTTGACGTTCTTGCGCTGCTCCAGTCGATGAAGTCGTGGCTGCAAGGGCTCCGTGTCGCCTTGCACCGTAGGCGGTTCAGCCTCGTGACTGCTGCTGGCCGGCGGTGGTTTGCTGCGCGCCGGATCCCATCCTCGTCGCCAGATGTTCTATTTTAAGCAGCAGACAGACGCTTCGGTGGCAGCAACGCAAAAAGCTCTTTATTCAAGGCAGCAGCGTACTTTTATAGATAACGCTGCATGCCGGTCAGGCACACGTCATTCGCGGTACAATCTTTTCAGACCACCTGGCCGATACAGAACAAATATGATGGGAAATTTTTGGAACGCAAAATGAAAAAAAGTCTTATCCGCGTATAATACAAGTGTGGAAAACTCGAGGAAAAACATTTCTTTGAATTGCATTCCACACTTCAATCACTGTCTTCCTCGCTACACTCTCTTCGGATAGTGTCTTGTCAGACATATCTTCCCAGATGTACTCATCCTCTGTGCCATCGAGCGCGTTCGAGATGCCGCACTTCTTGAAAACGCGACGCACAAGGTCTTCTGGTATGCTTGCCCATGCGTCCACAATCCACTTGCATGGAGTGGCTGGCAGTGCCTGCTTCAGCCGCCTGGTCGACATCAATGCAAGCTCACCTGAGCATATCCACTCTGTGTAGCACCACTTGACCAAGTCCTTGAATGGCTTGTTAACGTAAACATCTAGAGGCTGCAGCTGAGACGTCGTCCCACTCGGGATAACGAGTTCAGTACCGGATTCGCGCTACAGCCTCTTCACTGAGTCGGCTAAATGGCAATGAAATGCGTCCAGTACGAGGATGGGCGGGAACGACAACAGTGCACCGGGCCGCCTACACCACACGGACTTTATCCAGTCGAGTAGAAGATCCTCGTTCATCCAGCCTTTCTCATGGCATCTCACAACATTTTTTGGCAGCTCCTCACCTTTAGGCACCATCTTGCACTTGAAGACGACATAGGGCAGGAGCTCTCAGCCTTCTGCCGCGCACGACAATATGACAGTATCTCGCATCTTCTCGTTGCCAGTGGACTGGACATAAACTTGTTTAGAGCCCTTCTGTGTACGGCAAGAAGCGAGGCCATGTACAAATAAACCGCCGTTTGGTCAGCATTGCTGAATTGCTCTGACTGGAAGTTCTTCGACTGGCACAGCGAAATAATGTGGTGCTGGAAAGCTACAAGCAGCTCTTTGAACCATTCGGGCAGCTTTTGCGAAATCAAAGTTCGGCGGCGTAAGGAAAATCCAGCACGACACATGTAGAGATAAATGCAGTGCTTGCTCGCTTTGAAGGCGGAGGTCGGTAGCCATTTTTTTCTTGCAAGCTCACTAGCTTTTGTGCAGCTCGCTGATGGCGTACGAACTCCTCCAGGGCGAGTTCAATTTCAAGGAATGTCCCCTTCTTCAGGCCGGGAAAGCTTCTTGGCATTCCGCTGCACGCGAATAGGGCTTCCTTCTGTCATCACCATCTGCGAATGCTTCCCTCGTTGACATCAAACTGCCTCCCTACCGCATTGTTGCCGACGTTCTGTGCGGCTAAAATTACTTTTCTCTTGAAACCGGCAGAGTACTGTTTCTGTTGCCTGACATCTTGATCCTTCACTGCGGAATAAAAAAGATGCACATCGTGAAGCATAGTTTTCATGTGTGCTGCCAAGGTGCACATTCAATAAAGGATGCAATAGCCACTGTAAGAGTTGTCAGACGATCCCACCGCTGTCAACCAGATGTAGGAGTCGTCGGACGATCTCGCCGCTGCCACCATTTGAAGGAGTTGAAGGTCGTAGAGAGGAACTCGGTGAACAGGATTTATTTACATTATTTACATCTTAGACAAGACATGTCGACAGTCTAGCGTGACTCCCATATGGATCCCGCAAGACCAACATACAGCAAACAGCTTACGAGCACACAGCTCACTAGTACATTTCTAGCATGAAAATGAGCACTAAGCTCCCGACGACGAGCACACCCTAGCAGCCGGCAACCGCTGCTTATAAGCACTTTGTCCCCCCCTTGATTCCAATCGAACAGAAACGTTCGTCCAGTCATCATTCGACGTCACCGAAGATGACCCGCCCTTTTGGAAGAGGCAGGCTCACATACTTGTGTTGCACACACACAAAGGTGTAAAGGTCCGAAGCCGACGACAGAGGGCTTTGTAGAACTCTGCTTTGTCCCGGGTGGCGCGGCCGAGTACCACATTCCTGAGCTGACCCCGCGCCACATGGCTGCCGGTTTATTCGCAGTTCTCTGAAGTGTGCCCCGTACGGTTGGACAGGAGCACGTGCAGCGGGCTGAAATAGCTGGCACATTGTCACCCCGTACGGCCATTCCTAACACCACGCAGCAATAACGAAACCAAAACTTCAAACCCAACTTTCTGACCGAAGTTTTTGTTCGGATCCGCATATAGTACGAGGCGGAAGTTTGGGACGCTAATAATAGGGGGAAAAAAACCTCGTAATATATGCGGGCTTTTATGGTATCCTAAAAGAAGATGAGAAAAAAACGTACTATCCAGGAAAACGTACGATCCAAATTCAGGAAAAATCGAAAGAATTGCAACAGAACAAGAAGACTTCAGATGCGAGGGCATTTATTTCTTGCTAAACAAATTTGGAATGTTCTGCTGGTGCAATACCTGACCTTTAAAAAGGAGAAGTTCCTTTCCAACACACTGCAGACCTTTTTCTGAATTTTCGTTGTCCGTGGCACGAAAGAACCTGCGCACTTCATCTAGTCCGGCGAGGGCTTTGACAAAAGTAACCAGCAGATGCAAGCAATCGTCCTTGTCATTGTTTTCTGGCAATTGTGCTTCGTTGACTTTTATCTCCTCCACAATCTCTGCCATGCTTTTTGGCTCGCATGTTGGGATATTGTCGTCTACTGTAACAAAATCAAGCACGCCTTTGTTGTCAGTGCAACAGAACTTCTATTTCTATTTCATCTTCAAGCGTGTAGTCGATAATGCGGGGCTGCACTTCAGCTGGGTTATACTGAACCGTTCCACGGTTTACGCTCTCCCATGACTGCTTGAGATAATGCATTGCATCCAACAGTGATAGCTTTCCAGGATCCTCGCCCCTGGACACGCAAGCAAGTGACGCACGATGCTCTTCCTACAGATGTACATTATAACACCTGCATCCAGTGGTTGCAACCGGCTTGTCGTGTTTACGGATTATGGAGAAACGACATGTATTTTGGATGAGCTGAGCAGTTACCTACAAAAAACACCTTCATGCCCTTTGCACCCCAGTCGTCCATCGAGTTATCGAAGGATCTGTTCGAAGATGTCTTGCGTCATGCATGCCTTCGTGTTAAATAAGAAGGGGGTTACCTGAGGGGCCCGATTTTTATTAGTCATATCATAAGAAGCCAACAAACACTGACACCAAGGACAACATAGGGGAAATTACTTGTGCTTAATAAATGAAATAAAGAAACGAAAAAATAATGGAAATGAAAGTGGATGAAAAAAACACAACTCGCCGCAGGTGGGAAACGATCCCACCGAAGGTTGTCGGATCGTTCCCCTCCTGCGGCGAGTTGTTTTTCAGTTGTGCTTCAAGTTGCCCGTGCCTTGCTCCATGGGCTTACTTTCTCCCGGCGCTGAACGCTAAGGCATTTGCTTTGATTTCCTTGTGCTCTGATACGATTGCGTTAACAGTTGAGGCCAGCAAGCCAAGCTCACTGGCTATATCCGTCCGCTTTTTCGTACGGTTCTGATCAGTGACTGTAAGTACATTGGGCTTCTCCTTGGGGGTCAGAGGTTTGCGCTTCCTCGACGCCATGACCGTAGCTCTTGACACACAAACGCAAGAGAGCAACTGCAATGAATCCGACATGTGATGCGCCGCAAGATTCACAACAATATTACGAGCCCGAGAATGCACCAGCGTTCCCACATGACACGGGACGCAAGTAATGTGGCGAAGCTACCGGTGCGGGCAGCTGCTTCAAGCAATGGAGCCATGGGGCGCGATAGAGCCTTTTCTATATTACGTGGGATCTGGTCGCTGAAAAACCTCTCATAAAATCAGTTTGGCGATCTAGGGAACGTTAGTGCCGAAAAAGTGCGCTTTCCAGGAACATAGTATGCGGTAAGAAAGCAGCATAACCGTAGTGCGTCATTTTTGGTGCCCTCGATTGCCAACGTTGGGGCCGGGAAATAGTGCGAAACAGGAACGTATCAATGAAGTTTATTTCTAACAAAGCAACGGGCTTCGAGATTAAGTGAGATTGCTCTGACACATGTGGTGAGAGTAAAAGGATTGCAGTTTCTCAAAAGAAAACTATGCATAGCCTTTGATTGTGGGACTGCACCGGACTAATGTTGGGGGTGAAATTATTATGCAGGGGAAAACAAATAAAAGTTATCGAGAAAAAAGTCAGGGGTGCATTTATTACAAGGGTCATTCATTATGCGACTATATACAATATTCACATACAGTACTTGTCACAGCCACCCCCCCCCCCCCCACCCCTAACATGCAGTTTCCCTTTTACCAGCAAATATTGGCTAACCGTGGGTGGCAGGCATTCACGTGGTGTGTGTCTCTTCTGTGTGTATCGTCAAACTGTTGCGCATTCCAACCTCCAATATGCTATACCAACACGCCCAGTCGTCAACCTTGGCAAGTTTCACTTTTCAATACTGTTATTGGTCGTGTATGGGCTGCACTTGAAAATTTGGAGCCAAATTTATGAAAAAGAAACAAGCGTGGCCTTTACACAAAAGTATAGGTAATCTCATCTAGGCTGGTGTATATGCTGCAGCAAAATTTAGCCTCTGTGCAACACTCCCTTGTGGCACAAAATGTGTGCCATCAGATTTTGTATTAATCCTTCAAAGCCCAAACATCATTCCATATTGCAGAAAGTTAGAGAACAAAATGTACTGATCCAGTGTGTATCGGCTTAAACGAGTCTTTTGTTGGTGTCTACGAAGAACGCTGTCCCACAACTGGCCCACCTTTATTTTTACCCAGAGAGCAGACTCTTGCATAAAGTCACAGCTTTGCCCGAAAGGCAAAGCATTGGTTGCAATAATAAATTGTTATACAGTAAAACCTCTTTAATTCGACCCTCTTTAATTTGGAAAAGGGGTTAATTTAACTCATTTAATTTAATTTAATTCAGACATATTTGGCTGTATGCCAGTGAATTCGGACAGCCCTTGGAGTACGTCGAGCATAGAATGCACTGCAAATGTGTGACGGAAAGGAGCAAAAGCGGAGCTAGTTTTCAACTGAAACGAAGCGATGGAGTCCACATTGCCATTGTCGTACCTGCCAACCCTCCCGATTCGCCCGGGAGACTCCCAATTTTTGACTGAACTTTCCGATTGTACGATCACTGCCTTATACCTCCCGAAAAGTGGTCTCTGTTCGTGCAATAATAGTTTTTGCGAAACCGGCACTGCGAAATCAAAAGCCACATCGCAATTGTCAGCGTCACTAACAGCTGTCGCACCATAGCCGCACTGGCACCATCGGTATCATCGACTAAGCAGCCGGCCACGGTGCCTAGTAAGCCGACCAAAGCCAGAGCCAATGTAGCTCTTGCATTTCATGCAGGCCTTCCTCCATGGTGCATCTTGTTGCTGCTGCTTGCAAGGCGTTGCTGCTTGTGTATGATTAGTGTTGGCTAGGCCGTGTGTAGGCCGTGCACTGTGTAAAGCTACAATCCTCGTGTGCTTGATGCCATGGCGCTATCAAAGCCCAAGAAAAGGTATTTGCAGAAGTTTTTGCGATCTTATGCTTCTGAATTTCGGTGCTTTTTGACATCAAGAAAAGGAGAACCTTATGCATTTTGTACAACTTGTGGATGCGACGTCAGCACACGGTGGCAAAGGCAACTTGAAATTGTGCGTTTTTATGGCGCACCGCTGAGCAGCAAGAAAACATAGTCAACTTTCTCCGGAACAACGGCGACGGCAGTGTAATACGTGTGGAGTGCCTGTTTACAGGATTCCTCGTCGAACACAACCTGCCCCTTAGTGTCGGCGACCATGGAAAATGTTTCGGAAATGTGACGAGACGAAGCGTTATGGATGTCGACGCAACTCTGAAACGCAACTCGGAAGAATGTGCAGGTAGCCAACCTGAAATTCATTTCGCAGGTATTGCTCTCAAGCCTTCATTTTTTTATTCGGAGTTTCCTTCAGCTGCTGCCCCGAGATACCAATGAATCTGCTGAAGACGCTTTAGATGCTCTCGAAGCTGAGTTTGCCACACTACAGGCATACAGTCTTCAAGAGCACATTCTGAATGAAGAAAGGTGGGACGTGCAGTGGTCTATGGTTGGAAAAATGAAACACTGAGGGAAAACATGTTTCACCAAGTTGCCAAGGCGACGCTCGATTTACTCGTGATACCGCATAGCAAGGCAGAGTGTGAGAGGATTTTAGCACGGCGTGAAAAACTAGGACTGAATTCCGCTCATCAATGTGCAACACAACCCTCCAACACTTGCTGCTAGTGAAGTCTAAACCATGTTTTGAGCTAAGCTACTCGGACAAATTTTTGAAGTGAGCAAAGCCTGCTACTGCAAGGTCCCTGCAAAAGGGCTCATCGAACACTGCCTGAAAGTTTGAAACTCCCCCCACCCCCCGGTCCCACCGGAAGTTGAAACAGTGAATGCCCCCCCCCTTTGACGCGAATAAGAAGTCTCCCGATTTGTGATCTCGCCAGGTTGGCAGGAATGCATAGTCGTCCATGAGAATGACGGGAACGCAGGAGTGCATCATGCCTATTTGTGCCTTTGTTACCGTTATTCCTGCGTTTACAGGTGCACAGGACGCGTGCCTTCAGAACTGTGTACTTGCCATCCATGATCGTGTCGATAGTAGCTGCGATTACAGCAAACAGTAGTTTCGTTTTGACTGGGTGTGCATTGGCCACGTGCCTTCAGAACTGCACAGTCGCCATCTCTGATCATGTCGATGCAACCACGGTTTCGATTGCAGCGATTGCGACTAGGAGTGCTGACATCTTGAAGAGCATTGCCTGCACAGTGTCACAAACATTGTGGATGCTGTTGAATATAAAGAGTGATTTCACCCGCCAGCTACATCGCGATGGATGGATCTGTTGCTGACTCGGCTCACTCAATGTGCGCGAGATAGTGAAAGCATGTGTAGGGTGAAAATGTGGGCCTTATGCCGCAGCTGCATGAAGGAAGTCACGAGATGACAAGAATTGCAGCTTCCACGCTGCTTTTGTGCAAAATAGAAACAGGATCTGCTGTTCCAGTAAATGTGTGCTGATGTAGTAAGCGATTGCTTATTGCCTCGATACCCTCGATAATTCATCATTTGGTGGACATGTTCTTTTGGATTTCACGGGATCAAAAAACAAGGTTTTACTGTACAAATATACGAATTTCGGGTAGTAGTTTTATTGGCCATAATAAAACATTCAATCGCTAATGAAATTGACAAGCGTAGTGTCGTGCGCAGAGGCAAACATGAGCAAATCTCATTCAATGAGTGCAGACACTTGCTGTCACGATGCCGACATGAAGAGCGGTAGCAGCGGCAAGCAAATTGTGCTGCCGTTCGCTTCAGTGAGAACGAAGCACACATGAAGTCGTCGGCTATCTCGGGCTGCCTAACCTTTGCACCCACTACAAATTGCAAGATGTGTACGGCAGCACTCAGCCATGCCATGCACAACCATGGCTGGAGTAGAAAAGCATGTTAACCTTTTCTGTTCCAGCAGTCTAGCACAAATGAAACCTTAGGCAGGAGTTGATTGGCTAGTTGGTTCAACACACTGAGGCAGCACTGCAAGGAAGATGAGAAAGCAAAAAACATAACTGGCTCCACAAGCACCATACTGTTTTAGGCTTCTTGTGTCATTTTCCCTGTGCTGCTGCCTTGGAATTGTTAGGCTTTGTGTGGTTAAGGCTGGGCATTGAATAGGGAGCTTAATATGATCGACCTAATTTTTCATTGACTGCAATTAAAGGCTTCTGCAACTTCATTTTTGCTAGTGTAAAAAGCGTAGTTTAAGATGGTGTACATGTAGGGAAGCCTTCGTGTAAAATTTTCCATTTGAAGTAAGAGTGGAAGCTTAAAAACAGCCACTACCACTTGTCAGAAGTGACCCGTGAACTAGAATGCGTCTCCTCGGCACAAGCTCGGAGATTAGGCAGTGCCGTGACGCACTGAAAAAGCTTGAAGGCAATGTGTTAGGACTTGCGTCATAGCCACTACAGTAAAAGCTCGTTGATTCAGATTTCACGGGACAAAATATTTCACAGGAAAAATATTAAAATCAAGTTGGAGAAGCATACCTTTATTTACTGAATTATTTTGCAATAGTTGTCTGCTTTTTCGCACAGATTCCAGATTACATCACAATTTTTCTTAACTCTTCCAAGTGGCCAACAGCCCGCAAACTGTCGGAAGTGCTCAGGCAAGCGTCCTCCAATATCAAAAGCGCCTCCGTGACTTCTCGTGAGGTGCGATGAGGTAGTGGCTGCACCCCCTCGCATGACTGTTCGTCTGAATCATGGTCTTCCCGGGCACTCGTGACATCATTAATAATTTCATCGGTCAGGAGACCAGTCGTGGCGACACAATCATCAGTCGGGATGTAGTCCTGAAGGGTCACATCTGTGGGAAGGACAGCATCGAAGATCAGACAGTCATCATCGGTGGACTCGGCTGGCACCTAGTCGGCTACTGCCGCATGCTCGGGCCTCACAAAACCGCTGTGCCGAAAACAGTTGGCAATGACTTGCGGAGGTGTATTTTTCCACATGTGGGCGATGATGTGCACTGCGCCAAGTAAGTCCACTTCATACAGCTTTCCAACTTCTGAGCATAAGATCATTCGCTTTAGCAGGTGCTTTCGGTACTTCGACTTCTCGTAGTGACTGATACCCTGGTCCATCGGCTGAAGGGCGCATGTAGTGTTCGGCGCCAAAAAAAACTACCTTGATGCTCTTCAGTTCTATTGTACAGTTATGTGCACTGCAGTTGTCAACAACCATAATTATCTTGCAGTCCTCGGACGTGAAGTGCCAGTCTAACTGCTGCAGCCAACCTCGAAAAATGTCCGTGGTCAACCAAGCCTTCCTGTTCTCTCTGTGCTCGACAGGAAGGCTTTTGATGTTCTTAAAACAACGTGGCTTATGCACCTTCCCGATAACAAGTGGCAAGCGCTCCATGCCAGTCATATTGGCAGCAAAAAGCAGTTATCCTTTGCTTGCTCTTCTTGCCACCAATGCAGGGTCCCCTTTGAAAGTCGGTCTTGTCAGGCAGAGCTCTGAAAAATAGAGCAGTTTCATCTGCATTGAACACGTCACTTGGTTCATATGCGGCGACGTGCTCAAGCAGCTTCGCATTTTTCCACTGGGTGGTCCCGCTTTCGTCAACGCTGGCCTTTTCACCGCACACACTTCTGAAGACAAGTTCGTGTCTCCCCAAAACCTCCAAACCACCCTTCTGAAGTTCTGCACAATTCAGTGCTCATCATTGCAGTGTACTTCTCGCCTTGTGCCATGATGAGAGGTCCGCTCAAAGGCAGATGCGCGTTGCTTCGTGCTTTTTCGAGCTGGGGATGAGCTGCGGTTCGCAACCACTTTCTTGATGCATGAAACTTCTTGCTTTCGAAGGTTTGAAGAATGTTCATTTTTCACGTACGTTCCCAACGTGCTCTGCTTCACATTGTACTTGGTCATAACGTGCTGTCGCGATTCGCCGTCCTTCAAAGCCTGCAAAATTTCCACCTTAGTCGCGAAGTTCCTGGCTTCATACTTCTGCCGCTTTGCCAATGTTGCCATCACTGTAGCACATGATGGTGGTGGCATTCAAAACATGGTCACAACGAAAAAAGAAAACTCCTCAAGAAGAGATGATGCCGACACGACAACACAAGAGAAAATGGCATCGAAGGCGCAGTGGAGGGAAGAAAGAAGACACCGAAGTTCGATGACGGTGCGATCGCCCCCACTAATCGATGACGATGGCTATGCCACTCGGGTTTTGGTTTCACTCCAGTGGTGCCAGCGCTGCTTTACCACGCTTTCATGTAGCGGCAGCCGTCAGCATTTGTCCGAATTATGCGGTGTGGGGCCGAATTCTCGCGAATTAACGAAGGTTTGGTCCCATAGAATAACATGCACTGTGGCCGGGACCAGTAGAGCTGTCCGAATTATCAGAATTCTCGAATTAACGAGCTTTTACTGTAACTAGTATACTTCGTGATGTACGTTGGAGGCGACGTTGCAAAGCCTCTTAGATACTTATCTCACTGTTCACATCCGTTACCAAAAGAGTTGCAATTCACATATGAAAGAAAGATAGTTAATAGGTACACGCTATGTTATTTGATATAATATTCAGTCTTGAACATTTACCTCGCAGTTTCTCTTATGCAGGGTGTCCCGTGTAACTTCAGCCAAACATTAAAAATATGCCAATGCCAAGTAGCTGGACAGAACCAAGGTGATGTTTTCCGTCGCTTGGAGATACTAGGATTATTTTCATTCTGCCTTAATAGATAATTACTCTTAATTGCTTCTCAAATATATAATTAAATGAAAAGTGGCGATGACATGAGTGACATGAAAAACTCCCGATACAACTTTCTGTTGCTCAATACATGCTGCATAAGTGTATTTCCGAACGTGAAAGAAGCCTGCAAATACGTGCGACTGGCCACTCGAGGAACTTGGTGTGTATTCACGAGCTTAGATAATTATAACTAATTATCTTAGGCGGAATGAAAAAAATAATCTTAAGTATTTCCAAGCGACGTCAAACATTACCTTGGTTCTGTCCACCTAGGTGGCATTTCCATACTTTCCTAGGTGGCATTTCCAGCACATTGGCCGCGTCCGCCAGTATGTCGAACCCCCGGTCGCACTAGACGCTGTTGATCTCGCTAACGTGAAGTAATGTGTGGGCATGTTCCCGCTTCGTCGAACTATATTTAGGCCTTTAAGAGACTCTACTTTCAATACAGATGAAATACATGAATCGTATCGAGCAAAATAAAAGCCAAGTACTTGCTTTCTGAAGCTGGCACAGTCATTTGCGACGAACTGCGCCAAAAGCTAGTCGAGCCTTTTGCAAAAACAGCACACACTGAGCACTTTCTCAAAAACAAAGTTGCTATTTTTGCTATGCATTCCCACCGTGCAGGATCCGGGAATGGCTTCTGCGCGTTTACTTCACGCAGCAAAGCCAAATTGTAGGCCCTTGAAAAGTACAGCCTACCGCTAGTCGCCTTCGATGCTTCTATTCTGGGAAACTTTTGTCTTGTGCTCTCTTGAACAAGTAAGAACCACGAGAGCAGCATGCAAGGCTCCTACATACGCACGCCAAAATCGGATACGTGCACATGCAGCAGCCGCGTATGCATCACGTATCGTTCGTAGCCAGATTTCATTATAACTGACAATGCAGCATGGGAACATTGTACGTAGTAAGAGGTTTACTTTGCCATCGCGCATATACATAAGTTAACCGTGCATCCACGACTCATTGTTATATCCGATATATTGTTATCTGTATTGGCCTCTGGCTGCTTCTTTCTGGCTGTGCCCAGTTCTGACTTCGTTAGAGTATAATGATTTATTTGGCGTAGTTTTCTTTCTTCATGTGGGCAGTTGCATGTGTAGCGTGGACGCATAGCTGTACGCAGACAGAAAAGATGGTGCACCCAGTGGAAGATTGTACACACCCGAACAACCATGACCATTGATTTTGAACCAAATTATTTTGCTCCAATGAAAGTGACGTTTAGCAAATACTATGCACACATAATGCTGTGGCAGGTCTAAAATAATTACTTAGAGGGGTTTGGGTGTGAGCTAGTAGGTATGGGTCATTCATTTTAAACAGCACCAAAAAAACAGACAAGGAAGAGCACAAGACCAGCGCTGACTGCCAACATCTTTATTGAAGCCCGCACATATATGTACTCTCTTCGCAACGGGCTGAAAGAGAAAGGAAGAAGGGGAAGGCAAGTCATTGTCAATCAACTCCTGCTGTGCATGCGTCAAACATAAAACTATACAAATGTAAAATACACAATATGTACACAATCGAAACTACACTAGTATTACAATCTATGG
This sequence comes from Dermacentor albipictus, assembly GCF_038994185.2. NCBI lineage: Eukaryota > Metazoa > Arthropoda > Arachnida > Ixodida > Ixodidae > Dermacentor > Dermacentor albipictus. The sequence goes on from NW_027225585.1 coordinate 3,158,621, forward strand.
TCTTGGCTTCTTCACAAGTTGGAAGGTTGCTTGCTATCATTGACTTTTTTGCACAAACGCCTGGACTGTGTAGTAAGGGACGTACCACCAAGCCCATAGATTTATAATGTAGTAAAGTAGTAATACTAATGTAGTTTATGCCATTCCCACCTTTTGCAACTGCACTTCATAGGGCAAACAGGATGCTTAATTGAACGTTTACATGAGCATTCATACTGTGTAAAGATAAGACTGGTAGTAAACTAGCTGTTCCATGTGCAAAGAAGTGTGGCTGTTCACCCCGCCTAAAACACACGTGTGCTGAGAAGATACAGCAGCCAGATTTCTAATCGTTGAGGTCCCTTCAATTTGCGAGTTAGGAGCCACTTGCGCAAGTGCCCCTTCTATAGCTCTTTGCGATTTAAGTTCCTTAGAAGTTAAGCAGTTTCGATTGTGTACATATGTACACAATCGAAGCTGCTTAACTGTATTTCATATTTGTGTAGTTTTACGCTTGACGCATGCACAGCAGGAGTTGACAATGACTCTCCTTCCCTATCTTCCTTTCTCTTTCAGCCCGTTGCGAATAGAGTACGTATATGCGCAGGCTTCATTAAAGATGTTGGCAGTCAGCGCTGGTCTTGTGCTCTTCCTTGTCCGTGTGTTTTTTGGGCACATGATGACAGCAATGTCGTTAGGAAGGCCATTCCAGTCTGCAGTGGTGCGAGGAAAAATAAGAATTTGAAAACATGACAGTGCCTGAGCGTGAACGGCCAACCTGTAGCTGATGGCTGGTTCGGCAAGATATGCGTGTCGGGGGAACGATATAAGGTGCGATGCGCATAGGGCTATGAAACAATTTGGGAAATAACGATAGGCTGGCAGTGCGACGACGGAGCAGTAAGGGAGATAATGCAGATGCAGTATTAAGGAATAAACGCTAATATCAAAGGAATATGAAGGAATGAACTGCATGCTGTTCCTAGCAACAGGTTGAAGCTAAGCTGTAGCAGTTTGCAGCAAAAGGCAGGCCTGCTAGTTTCGTGAAGAGTAGATGCTATTTAAGTTGTGCACATTTGTGTAATGCTGGCGTTTCGGCAATCGTTTGAATAGCTGCACTGCTTGTGGCAAAGGCATAATATGAAAAAAAAAATTAAGCGAAAATTTTGCTGCTTCTCTAGATGCCTCGGCTGATTCATCCAGAAAGCACCAATTGTGCAAGCGACTCGTTAGAAGTATATTATAGGCCTTGCTTTGTTGTGAAACTCCGTGAAGCACCTGCTTACCTTCTGACACTCCCTGATAGAACATTGGGTATGAATTAAAGGGGCCCTGAAACACTTTTCTAACTAATCATAGAATGACATCACTATTAAATTGTAGCCTCATGAATTTCCTGCTGCAAAAGTTTTTCTAATCATACTTGGACATACCGTTTCTACTCTCGAAATGATCACATGCCTGAATTTTGTTGTCAAAATTCAACTTTTTTTCTTTCCTGTGTAATGATCACACCCTGAACTTATCGTGGCGATATGTTGTGTGCCAAATCTAGGTAATGATGATTGCGCTTACCATCTGTCGAATGCTACGCGAACGACTTTTGAAGACATACCAAGCAGTCTGCACGCACCCCACCCAACATACTTAAGCAGATGCCCCATTTCATTCCTTTCCGCACTTCCATAAAAAAAAGCTACAACCAAACTTGCCTCAGCTTTATTATTTGTAAGCTTCATAATGGTTTTGATCAACAACAATATAAAGGGCGCCTTTCGATTCTTCTCGTCTGCACTCGGCACGCAGCAAATCACGACCGGCAACAATAGTGGCCACGTTTAGGCTGATACGTTAGAAGTGTACCCTATTCATACGCCGACGCTTGTAACGCAGCTAAGATATTCGCCCACTCTTAGTGGAAACGTGCCATATTAGGATGGCAGTGAAGACAAATGCCGCAGTTGCCGCAGCATGCCCGCCATGTGTTTCTATGTCATTGGCAGCTAAGTGCCCCCGTCTCCGTTTCTGTCCCCTCAAAGTGGACGTGGCTACGTCATTGTTGCAAACTCGCCGATATTAACGATATTATTCGTTACTGATACGGAAGAAAATGTTTCAGTGCGCGTAATGTACTCACGAGAAGAAAAATAATTGTTCGGTGCGTTCAACTTGCTCCGCCGACCGCCATTTTTGTTTTGGTGTCCCGCACTGACAGCAGCAGCTGCCTGCTTGTCATCCCGCAGCAAATGTGGGATGAAAAAATAAAATGTTCTTTTCGTGGGAAATTTAACACACGTAATGATCGCACCCCTGAATTTGCGTCAATTTTTTTTACAAAGTTATGCGAGTAAATACGGTAGTTACTATCAGACCGATGAGCGGCTTTCTCCTTTTGTTTACACTAGTGCTGAAAGCTTCCCAGGGAAAGGTGGCAAGGAGGCACAATGGAGCAATGCCCCACTGGCTCCGCCCAAAGGTTAGATCTCTAGGCGGCGAGATGGCTCGTGGAAGCACTGCGTGGGATCTGCAATATCTATGCCGTGCTTTTCATCTCGGAGGCGCACGTAGCAGGTGCAGCTATGCGCAACTCTCGTGTGGGTAGACCGGCAGTGCAAAGATGAAATGGCTTTTCTGCGTTTTTGAGATCGCGGACATATGTTTTTCACTTATCTCCAATGGGCACTAATTGTGTTACCGAGAACGGCCTCGTGGTCACGAATTGGCCCATAGCTGTTGTGGGCTCCGCTGCTTGCAATGACGCTGAATTATGACATTACAAAGGAGATAGCAAGTGATTTTTCACTGCTGTTCGCATGAGATTGTAAATGCCCTTATGCATGCAGTTCAATAATATTTAACTTGCAGGCTAACATGTTTGTTTTCTTATAGTATGTTAAAAAAGTGGCCACTTTAAAAAGACAGTCACATCATGAGCTCTAGCAGCAGTGTCAATAGACCAGCATTTAGTGCTGAAATATCCATAACGCAAGACTGCGACTTTTTTTTTTTTTTTCAAGTTTAATTCAGATGATCATGGCTGACCACTCGGTCTTGTTACTCTCAGCAGCTAGCAGACATTTGGTTTGTGGTAGGCCCTTCAGATGCTTGACAGAAACCAGTTCATGCTAAGTAACCGCTAGTGAAATAACCATTAGTTTATGTAGCTATTAATTAGTTTGCCACTTAATTTGTTCATAATGCGAGGCAAGCAATAGTTTTAGTTCTAGAAATGTTTGTTGCACTGTTGGTCATGTGGCACGCAGCCCTGGCCAGGGACCTTTGAGGTCCTTGCATTCTAAAATTTGCACTGACTGTTTAATATCTCAGTCAAGTCAATTTCTGTTATAAAAATTAATGCCATCATTTTCCCCATGTGTCAGCAGCATTTAAAGATAAGGGTGCAGAAATGGGTGTGCTTCAAGACTTTGTTGTTCCCATGTATCAGGGATATTAGGGCACTGAAGGGCCAAGAAGTAGGAACTTACAATTTATCAAGCACAATTTCTTGGTAAATGTACACAATCTATATCCATGACTAAAGAAGAGTGACGCAAACAATGTGCGAAGAGGAAACGGTTCTCTACTTTGGAGAAGGAAAACAAACCAACTGCATTGTTCATGCAACTGGTCGAAGCTGTGTATACTGTAAAAGGCAATGATTTATTCACAAACTGTGACAGCAGTCTTGCAGCGAAAGGCAGGCCTGCTGATTCTGTGCACAATGTACAGGCACTAATGAAATTTTGCATATGCATGTAATGCCAGTGTTTTGCATCTTGTGACAGAAACGTAATATGCGGAACAAAAATAGAAGCCACAACTTCACTACTGTATGAGATTACGCTGTTAATGCACCTGTGATATTTGTTAGCGGTATTTGATAGGCTTCATTGTGAAGCCTTTGTCTTTTGACAACTTCTGACATTGTAAATCAGGTGTGAATTGAGAAAGCAGAGCTAGAGACGGTGCCTGCAGTCACAATGGCCAGAGGCTGCAGAAGAAATTAAAGAAATTAAAATGTTTCGCAGACAGCTGCTTGGTCTCTCTAAAGGACTTTGGTGCTGAAATGTCAATCATACAAGGTGGGCTTGAAAATTTAAATACAAAATTAACCACTGTGGTTGGAGTTGATTGCATCGCTTGCTCAAAGCTCTTGCGATCTGTTGTCAATTCCTTCTCATTGCTTGCGTGTCCCTTGGTTAAAACCGCGCATGCAGGTTTTGTATTTTGGTGAAGGTGTACTGAATACGTTAATGTGCAGTGCATGGTATCATTATAATGCCTTCTTGATAACCACAGACACCAGTTGGGGGTGTCAGGTCACCTCTAAACTACATTCTTTGAAGTGTCTGCAAAAATGTTCGTATTCATTTCTGGTTGTGGTGGCTAATGCTCTTGTCTTTGTCCATGCAGGAACTTGCTGGCTGTGGGCAAACTACAGATTATGACACTTCACAACAGTCTGGCTCAGTGTGCACTGGACATCATGTCTCCTAACTTTAAACCCTCCCCCTGACTACATAAGGCTACAATGGTGCATGTGCTGCTGCTGCTTTGGCTTGCAGTAGTCCAGGATCCTGTGAAGCCAGCAGTTCCTTTGTCGGTAGATGAAGTGCCTTCTCAAGCGGCGTTTGCAGTGGGCCAAGTGCCTCGTCTTTTAAGTCAATCCGGCAAATTTGTGAGATTTAAAAATTTTGTTCAGTGTACTTTTTTTTGCGTGTGTGTTTGTGTGCTAAATAAAGAACAGTCACCCTCCTGTTGCCTGTGCAGATTCTTTGCGAGAGCTGTAGTGTCAAAGGTTAGCCCATGTTGACAGCATTTGCTGTCTACGTTATTATGTATGTTATGGGTTTAAAATGCAGAAGTGCACATGCACCACGCTCAACGTCATTGCCCTCCACTACAGAGGCTGCAGTGTACGTTTTGGTTATGACAAAAGGCCAGTGAATCTGAATTTTACATCGTGTATACGTCTACCATCCAAGAAAATTTTCGTGGGCCGATCCCGGAGATAGTGTAATGCCGGGTCGACTCGCGGTGGAGGTGCAATTCGCCATAAAGGGGCCCACATAGACAGCTTCGCTGAACACCCTTCACAGAGTGGAAGGGCACGACGTTTTTTTTTTTTTTGTGACCTTTCCAACTATGCTTGATTACCACAGAGCCCACTCGATATCAGAAGTGGATGGAGGCCTGCGATATCATTCAATAAAATATATAGTTGTGCAAAATAAAAGCTCGAAGCTTGATAAGTTTTTCTAGGGCTAAATATCCAAGCAAACTTAATATTTGAAATGGCCCTTGAATTTTTCTTCCTGGGTAAGTGTTGTGGTTACTGCTGCCGGCTTTGCAATGAAACCGCGTCCAATAGCGAGTCGCGACCTTTTGCGTGAAGAGCGAGAAATGTAGCGGACGGTCAATTGGCTTATGCTGGTATGTTGTGGACACGTTCAGCAGCAGCTTCAATGAACGCAGTGTTTATGTTTGTAGAATTATCGGAAATTTCGTCTCGTCATGTATCTGTGATGCATTCTGGTATATATGGGCACACTTATGCGATGTGATCATTTTTTTCAGTTACGTAATTTCTAAATACCGCCTGTGGCAGATGGCATATTTCTAGTCTGTGAGATGGGTTATTCAGAGGTGGTCATATTGCTTGCACGAGGAATTGAAACAATTTGCGAAAATTCACCAATTAATTTTTGTTGCATATTGAAATTTACGATTTGTTGACGGGTAATTTGTAAGGCATAGCCACTTCGTAAGAATTTTGAGGATGGCATGGGTTTCTACACGTAGGCCATCGAACTAGCGGTAAAAATGCAGTTGTTGCAGTTTACAAATTGCGATTTCATGCATTTACGCACAAAACTGGAACGCCCGTGTAATTTGTCTCGCACGCTTTGGCAATATCTCGAAACGTGTCAGTCTGGGCATTCATTTCTAAGTCTATATACCTTGCCAGCAGACCGCCTGCAATTCGCAAATTGCAATGTGTGCATGTGCAGTGTGCAACGTGTGCATTAAAGTTAATTGGTGAACTTTTAAAATTTGTCCGTTATGTTTCGATTTCTCGTGTACGTAATTCCAGCCCCTGAATAATCCAGCTCAGGGACTAGACCTGTGCTATCTGGCACAGATGGTTCTTAAGATTTCTGTAAACCTTTAATATGATCATCCGGTACAGGAGTCATTCCGTCTGGCTGTTCCCAGCGATGTAAAACGCCACGAAAGTTGTCCCAAATATAGGACGAAAGTGCGGTATCTCATGGAAGATACCGTCATCTTAGAGGACTTCAAACGCGTGTTTGGAGTATCTGGTTATCTCGAAGCCACTTCCAGAAAGAAAAAAAAAAACTGCCGTTTTGCTTCTTTAGAGCGTCGTAGCGAGTTGCAAGCGGTGCGAAAAAATGTAGGTCTCGATGACACAGGAGAGAATTAGACGCGGAGTACGTGATATTAACAGTGCTGACCAGATTAGCGTCAATATAGTCGAAAATTAACCACATTGCAGTGTACTCCTGTAAAGTGTGCACCGCCATAGATACGAACGTGTTGAGGCGAAGCGGCCGTAGGGCACTATTGAGGAAATGGAGCGAGTTCGCTTGGACTAAGCAGGGCTCGTGCGAGGCAACGGTGTCTGGAAGGCGGCCTTGCTGGTGCCCACAAGAAGCGAGAATCAGTCGTAGCGTGGGTAAAGTTAACGGTGAGGGTGTAATTAGCCCCATTATACTCGAAGATTAACACCATTCCACCATATACTTCACTGTCTCCGTGAAATACGATACAAATATAAGAATGAGTGAATAATGAGCATGAAAAAAAGAAGAGAGAGATAATCACCATTTATCGAATAATTTGAACCACCATGTATGTGCACTCTGCCACAAAATACTGCGGGGCGAATGTCGAAACAGCCCTCCTCCCCTTCTAGCGGTGTCGAGACCGTCGCCTGCGCGCATGTTTCCGCGCTTCCTCCTTGCGCGCCGGCGATATCCGAGTGTAGCCGCGAGGTGCGTCTCTTGCGATTGGCGCTGTGGCGGATTCGACGGGCAAAACTATGTGAGGCGTGGTCTGGCGTGCGCCGCAGCAGCCGCTTTTCGTCGAGTCACGAGCGCGGACGCATAGGGCCCGGTCGCGAACGCGTCGTGGCTTTTTTTCTGCGTTGCGCCTTTTCGTGGTCAATCTTCGTTCTTCCTTTCTTTTCACGTACGGGGTGTTCTCTCGCTGAAGAGCGTGGCAGGAAAGACAGGCAAGACGAAAATAATGAACTCTTGATTTCCGTTGCATGAACCAAATTTTGCCCGTCGAAGCCACCACAGCGCCAATCGCAAGAGGGGCATCTCGCGGCTGCACTCGGCTATCGCAAGGAGAAAGCGCGGAAACGCACCCTTGCAGAGGGACGCGCATGCGCGCCGGCGTCTGTCTCGACAACAGGCCTAGGGTGCGCTAAGGTCCCTTTTAGGGTGCGCCGGTAGAAGGCGCGGAGGGCCGTTTTCGCTTAAAGCTCCTTGATAATGAACTTTATTTTCGCCTAGAGTCGCTGGAAAAAATTTCGAAAATTTCTCCAGTGACCGCCCAGCGCTCGCGCGCCCCGCAATATCTTGTGGCCGAGTGCACATCGACGTTGTCTTCTTTAACGTCGGCACTTGGTTGATTGTCTCTTTCGTTTGAGTCGTCATTGCATCTGCGTGAGAGTGCTACGAGCTCGTTGCAACATCAGGCAAAACATAGAATGTTTATTCGGAAGCGGAAGTCTCACCAGTTCACCCTGCGTTTTCTACGCTGGTGGCTGGGTTACATGACGCCGCTGAAGGGAGTTCCAAGCACCAAAGCAGAGGTTGGGGTGCCGTGTTTTATATGGTTGCATTATGGTAGATTACAATCCACCTTAACCGACCTCAATCCTTCAGCCATCTTAATCCACCTTAATTGACCTTAATCCACCTTATTCAACCCTAATCCTCTTTAATCGACCTTAATATATCTTCATCCACCCTAATCGACCTTAATCAAATCACTAAACAATCATGAACTTTGCTAAGCATTAATCATCTCTTATACATGGCTGGACATGCCTTGCTTCGCTCCTGGCCTTCCTTGAGTCACGTAATATTTTTCTCTACTTCACAACGCCACCTTGAAAAAAAAACTGGAGGACACTTAAGCTTCCCCTTTAAGAGTGGAACGCGATAGTATTCAAAGATCCCGGACAGCTTCTCACGTTTCCCGGCAACTGCAGCTTATGTAACCGTAATGTTTACCGGGAGGCGCTGGCGGCGCACGCTATGCACAAAGGTGAGCTTTCTGGCAGCAACGCGGCCTCTTGCGTGGGCGGCGATGCGGCAGAGGCGAACCCCAGGAACCGGAATCGCTGCTCCGTGACCGCCGAGATTTGCGCGCGCCGGCGGGCGCAAATCTCGGACGTCGTGGCATGTCTATGCATGGTAGAAACGCTGAAGAAGGGGCTTGTGTTTCAGTTTCTGCGTAACAGAATTGTTTTCTCGTATATTAAAATCACAATCCGACGTCATCATGTTTGTAGGTTGTCAGTCGTACTTTACGATTTCTCTGACGTATTTTACTTCGAGATATTCAAATAGTTCAATAACTTTGCGCTACACGGAGGGTCTGTGTGATTGGGTATGCGTGGTTAGGGATTATTTTTGCCGAGTCGACGCTGGACGCGGTAAGCCAACGCTGGATTTTCTGTGACACGGGGCCCTTAACGCTATCGTGTTAACATGGAGATTTAAGGCTTTCGCCGTAATAATATTGTCACGCTGCACGGTGGAGTCGAAAAAAGAGGAAGTAGAAGGGCGCGCGAAGAGCTTTTCACTGCCCTGCTACATAGTGGTTTGTGCCAGTTCACTGAGGAACAACCAAATGGCTACAGTGACCGACACATTTACGTCGAGGAACTACTATATGCGTCTGTGTGGACCTGATTATCGGCGCTCAACACCTTCCCACCCGCACACAGATGGCCTCGCTGAGCGCACGAATTATACCCCGACCAACATGCATACCACGCCATGTGTCCACAGGTAGAAAAATTGGAATTTTATTTACCATTTGTTACGTACGCACACGACCAAGCAAGAAGTCACAGGCTATGCGCCTTTCTTTACGGTTCCCATCCCCAAAGCTTTATCGATACCCTCCCCTGATCGCCAAAGACTCTATAGTACAGTCTTTATGTCGTGCCGAGGAAGCGTGTCAACTGACCAGCCTCGGCATTCTTTCCTAACAAGTTTGTGCCCAGGTTCGTTATGACGCTCGACATATGCGCGTCACATTTGCTTCTAGGACTTTGGCCTTGGACAGCAGCTCGAAAAAAAGGGCTTTACACGAATTCTTTTATTGCGATAGCAATTATATGGATACTTCTGGCGCATATCTGCCGTCGGCGTCTCAGCGTGCCGTATGCTGCATCTGCGAGGGTGAGCCGGCGATCGCGGATCAATCTCGCGCACGTAACGGCGGAAAGCGGGGAGGAAGCGCGCCGCCTTCCGTCGTGCGCAAGGTTTCGGGGGAGGGCAGGGAAGGGGGCGCGTTCTACACCGGGCGTCTGGGGCGGCTCTCTCCCCCCTCTTTTCACTCCCGTTGCCCCCTGTACAGTCTTTAGGTGTCCTCTCCTGAGGGACAGTTACTGCCCTGCACTTATCCAATCTTTTCACTTCCCTCTTCCATTAAGAGGAAGCTTTAGCTCGGGCCCAACTCCGACGCGGCCTATTCAAATGCATGTAAAACGCTTTTTTGAGATAACCCCTGGACCGATTTTAATGAAATTTGTTGTATTTAAGAGAGAAAGTTAAATTGTAGTGACTGTTGGCGCCGGAATTTCAATTTAGGGCCTGAATTTTATGAAAGGGATTTTCAAAAATTCGGAAGTTTGAAAAAATATAGACGACGAACATCCATTAGATCATTCAAAGCGGACAAATTCTATATGTCAATTTATATCTGACGTGAATTTGTTACGTTCTGTACAAGCATTCTGCAAAAGCTGTATTTCCATAGTACTAATTTTTTTAGGTTAATGTGTAACGTATCAGTTTTGTCCGCTTTAGATGTACTATGAGATACAATTCACAGAATTGTATCATTTTTCCTTGCTGAGTTGGAGAGTTGTAAACTTCGTAGTTTTGTTTTCTGATTTATTTTGCCAGTTTTTAATAAAACATTGACGACTTCAATGAAAAATCCGAAACCAACAGTCACTAGATTTTAAGTTTTTCCTTTAAGTGCAACAAAATTCGTCAAATTTGGTGCAGTGGTTGCCGAGAAAAACGAATTATCCTTTCACAAGTATTAAGATAGGAACACCAGAGCTAAAGCTTCCTCTTAAGAATGTCCTCCAGGGCGGCCACGCGCGCCCGGCCGGGCCGCTGTATCTTGCAAGCCATCTACGACGGGCACAGAGTGCGCGATGCGATGTGTTTTCGCGGCGTAGTTCGCGTTGACGCGAGCGGCTGCACGAAGGTCAGTTCGCTCGCCGCTACTGCCGCGTTTCCTCATTGCAGCGTTTTGACAGCGAGTTTCCGCGGTCATCGAGTGAGAGGTGTTCATGTTGGTTTGCGCGCGCGTGACACCACGCTTGCTAGTTTAGTTAGTATGTGTATGTTTGCAAGTATATACTGCCAATAAAACTACTATACATCTTTACTTCGTATTTGCTAATTTGCTATCAGAATCGATGCTTCGCCTTCTAAAACTGCGATTTTTTAAAGATACACAGACCCGTAGATACGTCATACTCACGCTTGAGTGACGTGACGTACGTCATCGCCAGAGCGACCTCTCACAACCGGTGGTCACGTAAAATACAAGTCGTGCACATTATCCGACAAACTGTACCACCATCGGGCTATGTAAAGGCACGTCCACGATAGCGGCAAACATGTAACTGCGAACCGGCCTTCAGTGCCGTAGAACGTCTGCTGCGCGAGAGGTGTCCAAAGTATAGACAGCAGTTCGGCTGGCGCACCGCCCACCACACGACCGACGGGACAATCGACGGCCGCGAAGGTGCGCGCCTCCGCCACCGGCGACGCAAACATAAGCTGCAGCTTCTGTTGCAAGCAACCTAAGTTCCGCTAGATAAAGTGATTGCGTAGGTTGTACATTTTATGAAAAGGGGGGGGGGGGGACGTAGGCTGCAGCTTCTGTTCCGAGAAAAATAATTTCCCCTTCTTAAAGTGATGTGCAAATCGTATATTTTGTGAAAAACAGTAGCCACTGTCAAACGTTAAACACTAACGAGAGCTCCGATAGTTGTCGAGCTCAGCTGCAGTGCACGGATACCGACGGCAGGCGACCGCGGCTCGGCTGTGCTCGCATCGCAGCCGACGGCGCCGCCAGTGTTTGCGTATTTTCTTTTTTGTGTATAATTATCGCCAAGAGCGACGACAACGGTAAGAAAATATTGCGGCGTGTAAGCGCCGTCAGCTTCAGCTTTGAAGTGCACCGGAGAAGCTTAGCGACGATTTCGGTGCCGCCGTGTGCGAGTGATTTTAAAGGCGAAAATCGATCAGCGGCAGTGTGGCTGCCGTCGGTGCCAGAGTCTCTACGCCAGAGTGACCACTCCTCGGTCGCTGATTGGTCACTTCGCTGTACGGCTGCCGCTCAGTCGGAGAGCTTCGTTTGCTCTCGGAGTAGAGGCCGCGCTGCACGCCGACGCAGAAGAGGAAGTAGAATGGAATGGCGCGTGAGGAGCTGGCCACTGCCTGGCTGACCGTCGTGTCTCTTGCGCTACGCTGACCATAATCGCATTGTAAATAAGTTCATTTCATAGGTTACAATATATCAAGAGTTTTTAGCTTTATGATTCTCATTCTACTATGCTACTATTACCCCGCCCTTTATCGCGTCTTTCTTATTGTTCTATCACCCGCTTCTCGGTCAATCTGCCCTTGTGGTTGTGTACCAATGCTTGAGATCATCATCAGCAACAGCTCGCGCTCGGCACGAGCTGCTCGTGGTTGCAGCTGCCCTGGCATTAAAATTTCCGTCCCCGTCGACATTCGAATCTGGCTGGTGATCGAGGCGGACGTATCGGGAGTCGTCCTCCTAGCTCGAGCTCAGCGCTTTGGTCCCCTTGCTGCCCTTGCCCTTTTGTCATGGACGGAAAGAAACTCCAAGAGGAACCCAGCGTGAGGTATGGTCTCTTTTTCAGCTGTTGCGTCGGCACATAGCTTATTCAAATCGGACGCTCGAAATTGGTCGACGCATGGTCGCGGTAGCCCTGATGGGACTTCGTGCACTTTTACGCCCCATATTGCCTTCGTCGCGAGCTCCGTTGCTGCCCGAATTATATGTCCGGACATCGCAAAATCACTTTACAGCACGCGTACTCTACATGAGACGTTGAGCGGCGTTGCAAGTTTGATCGCACGGGTCGTGACCTTTGCGAGCCACTCCGTAGCGTCTACGATTTCTGTTTTAGGTTTGTCGCTACGGGTGCTTTGTCGAGCTTCGCGTTGTCCTCTCAATAACGAGATCATGATCACGCGTCATGCGATCATGTTTTTTCGTCGAAGCGCAGTCTTGGACGTGTCCTCGATTAAACGCTAACCAAGGTTCCATTTATTGGGTGAGTCGAGCACGGGTTGCCATGTGAGCGCCGTCTGTTTTTACTCTCGTCTAATCGTAAGCGCTCATTATGCGATCATATTTTGGGCACAAGCACTGTCGAGGACGTGCCCTCAATCAAGAAACGGTCGCCAACCCCCCCACTGATGGCGCGAACCGCGCGTGCCAGAAATCGACCGCGTCCATGTATGGCTCTGATCACGTTTAAACGATGGGGCCGCTATGCTTTCGGCCTTACGTAGCAGGTGATGGTCGTTCCAACAGCCTGGAAGGATGGCACTTATCGCAGCCGCCCGACACATTACTGTTACCGCGCATGCTGTGGTGTTAACGCCTTTTATTGGAATAGCCATTATAGAACACTCCAGGCGCATTTCTGCCGTCGCAGTCGCTGTGATAGTCCGTATAAAGTCTAAGGGCGATAACGTCGTCGCCGTGCGCCGTATGCGCGAGTAAAAGCGTGCGACGGTGAGCCGACGATGGTGGCGCCATCTCGCGCGCGCAAGGGAAGAAAATGGGGAGGAAGCGCGCCGTCTTTCGTCGCGCGCAAGGCACCGGGGGGAGGCGGCGACGGCGTATGGCGCCGCGCGGGCCCTATATTGAGAGCGATCTGCCATCGGGACAGAGTGCGCGGAGTGCTGATAGCTTTGTGTGCACTGTATTATCGCCGCTTAGTTTGCTTTGAAGCGAGAGGCAGCACGAAGGTCAATTCGCCCGCTGCCGCGCTTTCTCACTCCAGCGTGACGCCATGCTTAATTTAGTTAGTAAGCGAATGTTTACAAGTTTATACGGCCTTTAATACTACTATCCTTATTTCGTATAGCTGTCTACTAATAAGCTATCGATGCTTCGCCTTTCGGGCCAAACTGCGACTTTTTAAATTTAATAATTATTGTTATTATTTATTTCCGCTGTTGTCACCACGATCGGCCTGTCGGTGTCGTAGCGAACAATGGTGTTGAGCCGGCACTACGCGCTACATGATCTGTGGCGCAGTACGTACTTGGCGTTATTTGAAAAGCAAGGTTACATGCGTCACGGTATTTATAATACGTGCCCAGTTTTCTCGATAGCTTTTGCTTACCATCGCTGTACGAGCCGCGTACGCAGCTGCGTTCCTTAGTGCAGTGCGTCTGGAAACATGCTGCGTACATTTCGTGGACACGTCAGGGCCTTTTTGCACAGTATGCTCTGTGACAGATATGCAGTGGACATAAAGCCCATACAACAAGATCATACACATCGCGTGTACACGCGCGCGTGCACGTACTGTGTGCCTAATTCTTTCTTCTAGGCCTTAATTACACCGGGCAGAAGTGGCGTGATATACTGATGTTTTCAAAGTAAATTGCGTCAGAATAAGAAGCCACAGACTTGATAGCTTCGGATTGTAATGAGAAAATACGAGAAGACAATTTTTTTTCATAGAAAACTCGAACAAAGCCTTCATCTTGGAAGACCACTATTCATGTGTAAACTGAAAAATGTCATGTGCATTGCCCTTGGGACGTCCGTGGTAGGATATCCAAAATTAGACTTATGGCGGATGTCTTGTTTGTCTTGTGCACGGACATTGGGACACATTATTTCGATGTTATATTTATGCGGACTCAGTGTTTTCACTGAGAATTGGTGCGCATCGGACAGCAGTGCCAAAGTGCATGTCCTTTTAGTTTTACACTAAAGGCAAATATTGTCAAGCTAAATTTAGGTGATATACTAGTGCACGAGGCGTCAGTATTACCGAGGCCAGAGCTCTATTGAGAAATTGAGGTAAATGCAGGACACGATTTCAAACTCCACCGGGACATTCTAGTACTAGCCCGATGACATAGCGCCTCGTCATAATTCTGCCACTAGTACTCAACCAGTCATAATAAAAATATAACTGCATTGCATTATGAGAAGGAAGAAAATGCTATTTGTCTACTTCCATTCGATTGGAAACATTGGTTGCGCTTTCTAGACAATCACATGTAAGAAGACAGGACATTGATTGTCTAGAAAGCGCAACCAATGTTTCCAATTACAATGAACCAACTTGCCCAACAACGCATCCTGCTCAATTCCATTCGATTCTTGGGAAAAAAAAAAACTTTTTGACTTTACCTTTGACAACGACGCGGGTAGACGAAAGGTTTCGTTTTCGCTCGACTCTGCGCCGTCCGCGCTTTCGCATTAAAGTAGTTTCGTTATCGCGTAGTGCTGCGCAGGTTTTGCGAACTCAAAACTGCAAGTAGCAGAGAACGAGGCCCATCGCGACGAGCGTCGAAGATTGTGTTTATGGTACGGCGCGCGCTTTCCCTTTCGCACTGTCGGCTCTGTCCTGGCTCGGTTTCTGGCAGCGTTTCTGCGTTTTGCGCAAGAAACCGTAGCGCCGGCTGTCGACCGCCGTCGTATGCAACGTCACGATTCCCCGTTCGTAAGCGGGCGATTTGAATGGCGCTGTATGCGGAGCGTTAATTCAGACGCAATTTTCGCTTAATATAAGTCCTTGCACGAAACAAGCGCTGCGAGGTTTCTAGAATGGAATTTAACAGTCCACGTTGACTTAATATTTGCCTTTTGTGTCAGTGCCTGTGTTCGTGTTCCACTGTCACAATGAGCGACAGCCTTTTCATTCAAGGCTGTTTGCCAGTGAGAATGCTGAAGCTTACTAAAAAAAAATATATTCTTGCAATCTGCAACCTTGGATGCGGTAATACGCAGTTAAGGCTGTGGTCACTACCCATACAGTTGTACTGTCAGCGTCAAATGAACCGTGAACAGCGGAGCGCGTGGTCCAAGCATAAGTGAAGGTGTAGTCCAGTCATCACCATTGACAGGCACGCACATCCGGTTTGGCAGCAGCGCGCGATATTTTCGCTTCTGTTCTGGTTCTTATATTTAAAAGGGAGAAAATAAAAATGAAATAAAAGCTGAAATTTTGCAGTTTGCGGCGAGTATTGTAGCGCAGGTCGCCGAAACCGTTATCGGCGCTAACAGCGGCGCGCGTAGTGCAGTTTGCGCCGTCATTATAGATTCGCTCATGCGGTTTGCCGCTTGTGCGCCACATTCATTCTTTCAATCGGCAAATTTTCACAGCGCGGTATGGCTGGCAGCCGCGACGGTGGCCGGCGTGGGCGTGTCGAGCGCGCGTGGCCGTTTCTTTGACTCCCAAACGAGCGCCGTGCGTGCCAAATCGGATGTGTGCGCTTGTCACTGGACGGCGCGCACTACAACTCCCACTTATGCTTGGGCCACGCGCTCCGCTGTTAACGTTTCATTTGACGCTGATAGGGCTGATACTACGTGAGTGCGTTGTCGCGTGTAGTTAACTCAAGCTTCATTGCGAATGAAATAGCCCCTCCTTGGCATAGTTTTAAACTATGTATAGGACTATGTGGTGGGCGTGCACCTGGCATTGGCTGTGGTGAAACCTGAAAGAGTGAACTGCTGTCACCACTTTGTTGATCGACTTAAGCACTCGATCAAGCACTCTTTCATGTATTCGAACTGCAACAAAATTTCGGTCTGGCTGAATTGTTTACAGGTGAGTAGTTTATGCTACTGAAGCAATCTTGGTGAAGCTGCAGGTCTGGGGATTAGATAATTTTTATCCTTTAAGCAGCACCTAAGCAGACGATGCGTGCACTTTGTATTTAGCGTATATGACGCCACAGCACGTCGCCTTCGAGGCTTTTCAATCCACCGCGTGCAGCTGAGGGCCCGGCCTAATCTCGTAGTTCATGCCGAGGAACCGTGCGTTCTCGGTCGTGCGTAGCTTCCAGCGAACGGTAATGACGTCTGTTTTTTTTTTTTTTGAAGATGAAGGCTTTCTTTGGGAGCTATACTCCCACTTTTCCGAATCTGTTATGCAAGTTTCTAGCCTCTTTCTTTGGCCGATCCCGAAGATATATATAGATTTGGTGCCGTGGGTATCGGTCCTGTGGCATCGGTGCCAGTGATACCACTGCGGCGGTACCGGCGGTATTAGGACTGATGGTATCACCGTGCGGTCGGTGGTATTAGGACTGATGGTATCACCGTGCGGTCGGTGGTACCTGTGTAGCATGCAGTGGTAGTGGCGGTATTTTTGGGGGGAGCATTTTCGCATTCAACAGCTAGCGTTTTGAGGTGCTGCACCTCCTGGTCGAAGACGCAGGCGTCGTAGTTTGAGATGCTGCGGGTATCTAAAATAAATTACATGGTTCACACCCCACTGTCACCCCCAACGCGCTAAGAAAGGCATTCTTCCCGTATTCTCGAATGATAGACTCTAAGCTCTTGAGGCCTCCGCTTCACCGAGTTGAGCACAGCGCAGCCCCACGACTGAAGAAGACGCTACACTTCTCAAGAATTCCTCTAGAGTGTCAATGAAGCGTAGTGACCATTTCTGTCGAGAGGATAATCGCTACTAGCCTTCCAACGTTTTTTCCTTCAGCTTTGGTATCAAAAAGGTCGCAGTTCCGCCTGAAAGCCGAAGAAATTCGATTGCGATAGCAAATCAGTGCACATGTACAAGTGCACGATGTAAGAATAGTAGGTTTAGCGGCGGTATAAACTTCTAAACATAGGCACACTAACTAAATTAACAAGCATGGTGTCACGCGCGCACAAGCAAACATAGCACATCTCACTCCACGACGGCGGAAACTCGCTGCAAGAACGCTGGAGTGAGGAAGCGTGGCAGCAGCAATGAGCGAATTGGCCTTCGTGCTGCATCTCGCGTCAACGCGAACTAAGCCGCGGAAACACGGCGCCCGGGCGGACTCTGTCCCCGTCGCAGATGGCTCTTTCTCTATGGATGGCTTTCAAGATACAGCGGCTCGGGTGGATGCGCGCTGCTGCCCGGAGTAGAATCCGCCCCCTACTTTCCGCAGGAGCCTCGCGCGCGACGGAAGACTGTGCGCTGCCTCTCCATTTTCCCTGCTTGCGTGCGCGAGTTCAGCCGCGATCGCCGGCTCACCCTCGCACGCTTTCACTCGCACATACAGCGTACGGCGCGTGGCGACGATTTTATCGCCCTTGGGCTTTATGCCGAACCTCACGCCGACGACGCCGGCAGAAATGCTCCAGGAGTGTCCATATAATTGCTATTGCAATAAAAGGCGTAGCATTACCAAGATCACGCGTGCTGACAGTGTGTCGAGCGGCTGTGATAAGCGTCAACCTGCCCGGCTGTCGGAACGACCGCCACCTGCTAGGTAAGGCCGAAAGGATAACGGCTTTAAACAGAAAATTTACAAGTGGCAGACGGCACCATCGTTTAAACGTGGAGCCATACATGGACACGGTCGATTTCTGGCACGCTCGGGTTTTGCCATCAGTGGGGGGTTGGCAACAAAACGTGTATTTAGTGACGAGCTTTTCGTGACGCATCCGTTCGTATTTCAAATCTCAACCGAGGCTTCTCTACATGTACAGTATCTGAAACTAGGCTTTTCCGCTATCCAGCATTTCGTTGCAGTTGGTGTTTGAGTGGCACTTCGTTTTGGGCTAGTGCGTACAACTTTAGTTGTCACAGCAGTATAATCAGTCCGCACAGATATTGTGCCTCGTCAATGTTAGTGTGGTGGAAGTGAGCAAAGGAATCGTGACAGAGGTTGTGATCTGTTAACTCTGAGTGTTGCTACAAAACTTTTAGGCTGCTGGTACGTGTCTTACAAACAGAAATGTAGGCTTGGTTTTACTCGTCTGCGTATTGTTCAGAAATTCCATTCGTGCCATATATTTTTGTGGCCTGAGCACAACAGCTCCAGGATGTCGATCTTCTCATGTAGAACATTGCGACAAATACCATGCATGAAAGGAAGAGTTGTCCACGTGACTAGCACGAAGCTACCAAGGAAACCCATATGGGTTTTGCGATCAAAAAGAAAAACTTTGCAGTTGGAGAAAAATTTGTAATGGTTGAGGGATTGAACCCTAGACCAACATTTTACGGGGCGGTTCTAACATGCGAGTCAACTAGGAGGCTTGCAGATTTCAATGCGAGGCCGAATGAATTCGAAGCACTGGGACAGTGAACTTTAATTCTTTCTTCCTTCATTAAATTTTCCATATATGGAGGAAACAGGCTGCGTTGAGAAAAGCTCTTTTTTTTTCACAGCCATAAACCATAATTGCTGCAAAACTTGTGCATGTTTATACGTCAAACACTTTTACTATATTCGTGCTTTGTCACTTCTGCTCTCTTGGTGTGTTCAGGGAACGGTTTTGAAATAATCGATGGAGTCGGGCAAATAAGCACTTGCTAATGAGAATTTGTGCTGCGGCTAAAAATTGTGTTATGTAATGCTTGCAGAAATGTCCATGCATTTAAAAGTTGCCATGTTAAGAGCCCTCTGGTGACAGAAATGTCTTGACATGAGTGACGTGAGCGCTATCAGATCAAATATTGTGGTTTGACTCGTGTCAGTATTGCAAAGAGACACACACTGAAAGACCGTGCAAAGTGATCACCTCGTCGGTACTTCTTCCTCTATGTGTGTTTGCAGAGACTGTTCGTTTATGATTCGCGTACTAGCTCAACAGCAGAACATAGATCCGAAATTCACTAAGTTGTTTTGCCACTCAAGCTTTTGTTTGTTTTATGAACATTGAGAACTGCATCACAGTTTGTTTCTTTGCTCTTCTTGCAGTGAGGAGGAACCATCGGTTCGCCCACGTCCCCCTTCATTACGCAACCCAGGCGGCTGGATGCCCATGAACCATAGGCTTGTCAACCTTAATAAAGAGCCCACTGTGGACTACGTACACCGCCCACCACACGTGATTCTGATGGCATCGATAAATGAGGCTCGGTACCAAGCTGAATACCGCGCTGAAGAAGAGCGGAAGCGGAATCCTGATGCTCCATTGCCGCCCCACATCCCACCCGGCCGTCCGCACATCATCAACCGGTTTCCCCTGCGCCCACCCATGGAAGCAGTGAAGCGCCGTCTAGAGCTGCTTCGGCAGAAACCTCTGCCGCTTCCCCCGCCCCCACCCCCGCCGAAGACTCTCCCTGTAGTACTGTTCCAGGAGTCATGGAGTGTCGTCAATGACTACTGGTCAGTGTTGCCATTTCTCCCTTTAAACCTGTGCATGTCATACATGTCATGTACTGCAATTTTGTCCTTTCAGCTGCTACTAGCTGGGACAAGTTAAGGACTTGATCTAGCTTGCCCTAGCTGCTGAAGTGCCATCCGATAGAGTACAGTTCATAAAGTCAGTAAAGTATTGTCCTATGAGGAGACTGGTTTCAAACATATCTGCGATAGCTAATGCGGTGTGGCATTTTGCTGCTGAGCACAAGATTTTGTTCAGCCTAAATTTGGAGCCTTCCACTAACTATGTTGCATAACAAATCTGATCATCATGATCCCGGCCAAGATGCCCTTTGCTAGTATGTTAAATAAGTATAATTTTGGGGTGTAAAAATAAAACGAATCAACATGAGGACCGTACTGGTATTTTAGCTGATTTTTTACGATACATAGTGGATTTTCGCTTCATTAAGCAACATAAATGCACATTCCCAGTAAACCACAAATATTGTCTCGACAGTTATGGCACAATTATCCTGGACATTCTGTCTATTTATAAGAGATTACCAATAATCGACGTACTCACAACTATAGAAAGCTCCGCCATGTTGTATTGCAGGTACGTTGCACAAGGAAGCTGATGGGACATATAACCATGAATAGATATTATAATACGTTGCCAAGATAAAATTTTGTACATTACGCTTAATGTGTGAGAATAGTATGTCTTTTTATTGGTTGATTGTGCATTACACATGAAATCTCAAAGCTTGCTGAGAAAAATGAAATCTTGCGTGACTGCCTGGTATATCATCGCCTTTAGCAGAGTGTTCGCTGCATTGAATGTGATGTCGTGGCAGGTACAACTACATTAGATATGTCATGTCTAAGCGTAAGTGCATGCACATGTCAGAGTCGAGGAAGCCCAGTGTACTCACTCTCCTGGACCTACCGCCCGGCACAATTAGGATACTAAATTAACAAAAGTTGTAAAAGTAAACTGTACCCGAAAATAAACAGTCTATAGATGTACACATATGAAGCAGAAAGGATAGTTTTTAATTATGATTCGAATGAATGAGAAAGCATAATTCTGTCATAGGGAAATTGGAAAAAAAGGTCTATTGGAGGACATTTATTGATGTGTGGTCCGAAAAAAGCGTATTTATCAGCAGTGCAGTGCTATATATAGTCACTGGCTATCCACAGTTGGAAACGAAAATGCTTACATTTTATACGAGCCTTCACTCTATAACCTGAGCCTATGGTTCCGCATTTTACTTCTCCAAAATTTAAGTACCACATTCATTGCAAATTGCATTTCGTGCGCAGAAAAGCTCGGCGAAATAAGTGTTTTCAAAGATCAAGTTGCTTGAAAATTTCACGAGAAAATCTTAGTAGACCAACCGAAATGACATCTGAAATACATCAAGAAAACTTTTAAAATAAACACGTAGCCAACCAACTTAGCGTAGCACATACATCTTTACAACATTATTATATAATGTCCATAAACAGTGTACTGCCAAAGTATAATGAACCTTAATAAGACACATCGGCTCTTTGATATCTATAAGATGTTAGTATTAGGCCCATTAGATGTTCCACTGGTTTGTGATGACTTCTCATGATTCTGACCGCAAAGCACGGAAGATTTTTTGAAAATGATTCAAGCATTTTTCACTCAGCATAATTGCCTTAGACGTGTATCGTTAATCGCGGTATCTGCTATCTGCTAGCGCTCGTTGCTGTACAGTCGAACCTCGATATGACGAACACGGATGTAACGATCGAAGTAAAAAACGAAGTCATCGAGCCATTCCACTGTGAAGGTGGATGACCAGCGAAACTGTGTGGCTCACAACACAGGTTTTTATATATATATATGTATTCACGTGGATGACGGGACCGCCACCACGGCAGAGTGGAAGGAAAAGAAACTAGATACACAAATGCTTGGTATATGTCGACAAAGAGAGGACGGTGCGAACGTAGACATTGCCGACGTGGCTCAAAGTGTAGTATCAGTTCATATCAGCTTAATATCTGATAAGGGTTCTATTTGGACCCTAGGTATTAAACATTTTTGCAAGTTGGTGGAGTACTTGAAGCCTGATTCACCTCCGCCGCGGGTTGGCCCGGTATATATCGCAATCTTCGGGATCGGCCCACAGCTTTAATTTGCACACGGATAACAAAAACGCACGGAACCCCAGCCATAAACAGCTTCGCTGTAACATAAAATTTGTTTGGCCATGCTTTATTTCAATTAAGTATTCTAGTGCTATAAATAAATCGTAAATGTGGAACCCAACTCGGTATCGGATAGCAAAAGCAATTTTTTTTTTGCAGGGGCCTCAAAATATATGTTCCGGTAACAAAAATGTACAATCGCCGACCGATTTTTCAAATGCCCTAATTTATGGAATGGTGCGATTATTCGCAATTGCCAGCGGCACCACCACTTACCCCTAGCACTAGAATAACCCCCTCAAAAACAAGTTTCACCAGCCAGTGCCTCCGCTTCTTTAGAGGAGGCACTGCCCCGGCATGCCCCGCCATTTTCAAATCGGTAGTCGTCGTATGCCTTGCTGTGACTGCTGCAAAATGACTGGGTGCTGCGAATACGCAGTGCTCTAAACATTCAAGAAATGGCTGGAGTGAGATATGAAAAAAATTTACTGCCGATTGATATACGATACTCCATAATGCGAAATTTGAGCGCAGCTCTATATACGTGTTTTCATTTCGTGTGTCAATATGTTGTGTTATGATTACACGGTTTATATCAGGAAGAGAACGCTGTGAGCGCGCTTTGTTTCCATACATGCGACGCGCGCTACTCTGGCGCCATATCGTATCGTCGCCGCACATTGCACCCGGCACTACCCTTCTCACGCTTTCTTTCCACCAACGAGGAGAGCGGCCCTTCGTCGCCGGGAAATCGTGCGACTAGTGTCAGTGGCGACAACACCCAAGGGAGCGTCACATAGCCACTCGCCATGCAGCGACACACGTCACACCCGCTGGTACCGTGGACTGATCTCAGCTCAGCTAGCTGACGCCACGGACCAGCCATGACGAGCGTCGCCCTTCCCACCTCACACCACTCTGCCGCAACCCCCCCCCCCCTCCCTCGGGAGCTCAGATGAGATCGCCCACGCGGTGGCGAATGCCGGTGCAGCCGGCGACTCAGCGCATGCGCAGGCCGCTACCCCTCCGCCCCTCCTCCACTCATGCTTTCCCTGTAGCCTCCTCATCCAGTTTCGTCCTCGCGCGCTCTTTCACCTTTCACGCGTTTCTTTCTTTCACGCGTTCGCTTTCATATTTCTCCAGTGCTCGTTCGCTCGGTTACCAGCTGCGCTCTACAAGGGCTTCTATGAATGCTGAATACTCGACTGAGCAATAAGCTGCTACGAATGCCTCGTGCGTGTACAGCTCTTTTCCCTTCCAAGTACTTTATTTCTACAAATTATCAAACCAATACACTTAATAAGCTGAGGCTGTTGCCAAATATTGGGAAGTATACCCATGCATGAGTGGTCATCACCACAGGTAAAGCACGAGAAACACACCGGTGTTGCCAGACAAATTTTTAAAAAGACCCTACAGGGCGGCTGAAAATACCCTATATTAGCCTTCGCGGATTCGCCATGACCAAAGTTTCACCCTACGCATCAATTTCGTGTTCAAATACATCTTAAAGTAAGACTAATGCTAAAAACAAATAAAGGGGCGCCAGTATATATAAACCATAAAATAATTGATACAACCAATTCATCTGAAGGAGTTTTATGTAACGTATATGCCACGTGTACGCTTAAGAATCTTTCGTAGCTGAAATTGAACTTGTGAAGAAACCGTTGCAAGGTAATGCATTAAATGTTTTGTTGTACATTGTAATACACGAGTACAGACGAATAGTTTTTTTGGTATGGTAACAAGTGACAGAGCCCCCGGATAGATAATTTATTGTGCTGTCTTGCACAGCTAACGAACACGGACAACGAAATCGAAAACATCGGTTTAAGATCTTCATTACACCATGAAATGGCTCGGTTCAGTACATTTCCTTTCAAATCTAGTTCAATTGGTCGTTCTTCGACACTAATGTTTACACAGTCACTGCTAAAGTTCCAGGTCTATTCTGCTTTCGTTTCCACCGATTGCTATAACACCGATAGCACCGATTGCTATAGCAAATTATTGGATAGCTATGCGAAGTAAGGATAGCAGCTTTATCGGCTGTATGAACTTGTAAACATTCGCTTACTAACTAAATTAACATTGATATAATATGTAAGCGCGACTGAACGAGGGGACGTAGAAAGAAACACACACAAAGACAGCGCTATCTCTTTGTGTCTATTCTTTCTAAGTCTTCGTTCAGGCGCGCTTACACATTCTGTCATGGATTTAAACCAACTAGCCCGCCGTGTCTTGACTAAATAAGCACGGCATGTGTCACGCGCGCGCACATAAACATGAACACGGTCTTGCTCGGTGTGCGCGGAAACTCACTGTCAAAATGCTGGAGGGAGGAATCGCGGCAGCAGCAGCGATCGAATTGACGTTCGTGCATCTCTCGCTTCATCGCGAACGAAACGTCGCAAGCACATGTACGAAGCTACCTGCACTACGTGCATTCTGCAAACATCGCAGATCGCTTTGAAGATGCCCGCGCGGGCGCGCACTTTAGCCAGGGGGGGACACTCCCCGGTTCCGGTGGCACAGGAAATTGGCGCCATCTCTGTAACGGGCGACGCGAAAATCCGTTTCCCTTGCATGGCCTCGTAGATCGTCGCGCGCACGCGCGCCGATCCAGGTGGCCAAGCCCTTCCCCCCGCTCAACTCCTCTCCCTACGCCCTCTCTCGTAACACCCTCTCAACTCCCTCACCTTCGACTGTCTACGCGCCCGCGCCGCCGTGCCATCCCCGCCGGCCCGGCTGCTGCTTAGTCCGCTACGTAATGCTTTATTTTTGTTATCTACTGTCATCGAGATGCGTGCGCTGCTGTGCGTTGACCGACGTGGTTAGTTTCGTCAGTTCTGTGGTCCTCGGTACCTGTGTGCTTGTGCTCCGCGATGTTTCACCCGTTTCACGACTCGTACCGCTCGTGCATCGTGCAGTAGTGCACAAATACCTCAAAAACAAGTTCTGCAAGGTTGTTCCGGGTGTCTAAAGACAACAGGTGAGCGCTCAGACCTAAGGACATCAGAATGCGCATGTACACGAACACAGCCCTGTCCATTTGTGTACTCCATGAGGCTCCGGACGTCGTTGCGCCTTGATTGTGCTACACTTGCCTCTTCCCGGTAGAGAAAGCTGACAAATAGATGTTCCTCCTCATTGTCACCTGGTCTGTGACTTGTGTTTTTCTGTGGCAAGTCTCATTCTGCAACTTCAGTAACTTGCGCAGCTTTCCATACCGCCCTCAGTGCTTTTTCTGTGTATCGCGTTCTACAAACCAACTAACAGCTGAATAAATTACTGTTAGTGTTTGTGTACTATCTCAGTAACGCCCGATGGGAAAACCGCGCGAACAACCTTCATGTGTAGGCATGATACGCTTTTTTTTTTCCTCTGGAAAGCATGAGCATTGCAAGGGTCCTGCATGCAGATTTTTGCAGTTCGTGTTTATTATACAAGGGAGAGGCCAGTAGGTACGACTTAGTGCATTAAGTGACGTCATTTTATTGCTAAGCATTGCATTCGGGTAGAAAGAAAAGTCGTGTTGGCTTGTTTTACCTGGTCTTTGATTGAGGAATAAGCCTTTCTGCGAATGTTTTCTATGTGTTGCTGCAAAAGCCGACTATCTTTTGTTCGCCTTGCCACCGTTACTCAAGTTGTGGCCAAGTGCAAAATGTGATAATGTGTGTTTCAGTTTTTAGTACAATGTTATTTTTTTCTGCCATGTTTTTTTTTTCAATTTGTTCAGCAGTAATGAACATGTCAAGCATTTCATATACTTTCGTGCAGATTTATAAGTAAGCTTTCTTTCGGTATGGCTCTCAATCAAACCATGTTAGCATTTTATTCTATCTTTCAGGTATTTTGCGTGTCATTGTTTTTGCCATTACTAGTGAGTTTTCCCTTTTTATAGTTGTCATGACTATGTCATACACGTCGCCCAATTTTGTGCAATATCTTAGTGCACATATCAGGAGCTCGTCTACATTTAGGTCTTGAAGACGTTATATAAAAATCTTGTTTTTATATGTGTGTACATGAAATGGCCTTCGCGTTTTCTAGCGCTTTCTTTTGTTATTTCACCATCTGTGAACTTTTGTCTTTAGTACTCTTGTATATGTCATGCACCTCTCACTTTTGCTCGTTTTTTGAGCGTGTATCACACCACGTTGTAAGAAAAATCGCTTTTCGGAAACGAAGTCAATAAAGCGAGACTAAACATCTGTTGTGCTGGAAGTGGAATTTTTTTTATGTTCCGGCACATGCTGGTATAATATATGTATGGGCAAGACTGCGTGCCTGCCAACGCATAGCCCACGGTGCACCATGCGCCAGCTCGCAAGCAATGCCAATGCGTGGCGTAGCGCGCGCATTGCTTGCGAGCTGGCGCGTGGCACGCGGTAACAAGCGCGCAATAAAAAAGAAGAAAAAACGCGCCGCTTATGGGTAAAAACAAAAAAAAAGTGAGCGGCGCGCGCGGCATGGGGGAAAGGGGGAAAGGGAGTGGAGCGGGTCGGCATAATAAAAACAAAAAGGAAAAAAAACGTTTGGGAGAGGAGGTGCCGCGCCGCTGCTGTTGCTGTTGCCATGACAACGTAAACAATCATGTGCGCCGCCATTTTGCCTAATGTGTCGCCCGTTGGTTAGGGCCGTAACTGAAGGGGACCTTGGCGCTAGCGTCGAAAGAGCGTCTGCTCGAAAACGGCCAATGGGATGTATACGAAGTGTCCGCCCCCTGCTTTAGCCACGCCGCAGCATCCGCCGGACCACAGGACCACCCCCCTCCCTTGCCTCACCCTTGTGCCTCGCGCGCGAAAGGGGAGAGCGCGCTTCCGGCCCGCCTTCCTCGCTCGCACACGCGAGATTGAGCGGTGTTCGCCGGCCTCATCTTCCCATGCTTCACTCGCACATACAGCATACGGCTCGCAGCGACGAACCTCATGGCGACGGGGACAGAATGCGCCTGGAGTGTCCACATAATTGCTACCGCAATGATTTGGACTGGGCGAATGTTGAGGCATGCTCGAACTCCTGCGTGCAATATCATGTTTCATTGCGATATCAATTATACGGATACTCCAGGTGAATTTCTGCCGTCGTCATCGCCATGATGTTCCATATAAAGTCCAAGTGCGATAAAATCGCGCCCTCGTGTCGTATGCTGTGGGTGCGAGTGAAAGCGTGCGAGGGTGTGCCGGATGGTGGCTCGATCTCACGCGCGCAAGGAAAGAAGATAGGGAGGAAGCGTGCCGTCTTCCATCGTGCTCAAGGCAGCAGGGGCACTCTACTTCAGTGGCAGCTGCACATGACGCGGCGGACCACGGCCGTGCGGACCCTATTTGAAAGCGAGGTGCGGTGGGTACAGAGTCTAGGAGCGCAGATGGCTGATGGCATTGTGTGCGCTGTGTTCTTGCCTCTTAGTTGAAGTTGTAGCGAGATGCAGCACAAAGGGCAGTTTGCTCGCAGCTGCTGCCGCTCTTCCTCACGCCAGTGTTTTGGCAGCCATAGTCTGCGGTCATTGAGTGAGACGTATTTGTGTTCGCCCGTGCATGCGTGACAGTGTGCTTGTTAATTCTGATTTAGCAAGCGAATGTTTTACAAGTTTATGCAGCTGATAAATCTACTATCTTCGTATAGCTGTCTAATAATTTGCTATTGCAATTGATGCTTTGCACGAAAGGCCAAGCATTAACATTTGTTATATCTCCAATTTCTGTGCCAGAATGGCCTGATTTTTTTTCTTCTAGTGTCGCTCTTTCGTAGCTGGTAATGTAAAGATGTAGACTTTACCACACCTGTTCCATTCTTCTTTCATGGGTCTTGCAGCAAGTGAGTATAATGCTTCTGAAAAGCATGCAGGACTAACAACTCTATTCTGGTCTCCATACTGAGAGCAGTGGCTTGCACTATGAACTTGACTGCGTGAAAAAGCAGGCTAGAAACGAACTTTAAAAAAAAATCTGGATGTCAGCTGTCTGATTAAAAAAATTTTCGTTTTACGTGCTGAAACCACTTTCTGATTATGAGGCACGCCGTAGTGGGAGACTCCGGAAATTTGGACCACCTGGGGTTCTTTAACGTGCACCTAAATCTAAGTTAAGTACACAGGTGTTTTCACATTTTGCCCCCATTGAAATGCGGCCGCCGTGGCCGGGATTTGATCCCGCGACATCGTGTGCAGCAGCCCAACACCATAGCCACTAAGCAACCACGGCGGGTGTTCATGTGTGCCTCTCAGATCATAGTGAAGCTTAAATAGGCCTTGGTGACACAGTTCATGTAGTTTGGAATCTGCTCAGCCGTGACAACACGATTATGGATAGCTTTTTCCTAGAATAGACATCTCAGCGTATCCCTTTCTTTTAATAGATGCTCAATGCATTTGTGAATTTAGGACAAGCCATGGTGTCTCACTAAAAGGCAGAATTGTTCCTTTTGCCGTTCAGGTATATTCCTTAAAAGCAGCTAGCGGAGCTTGCAGCTTGCTGCTATGGCTGAAGTAACTGGCAATACTGTGCAGGCAATCTTCAACATACTTAGGCATATTCATTGCAGCTTACTCAGTGATATGGGCCGAGTGGCACCTGCAGTGTGTGACCACAAAACTTCGATCTGCCTTTTCCAACAATATCTGCTTCAAATAATTGTACGTGTTGGCAGATCACTAGGCTGGCATTGCCAGAGACACAGCCAACTATGTTTTAAGGAGTTTTGAAGCAGTTATGAACTGCTGCTGCAAGCAACTCTGCAGAACAACTAGTGGAGTCGAAGAGAACCAATTTGAAAGAGTGCCTCAATTTTTTTTATTGAGAAGTGCTGCAAAACACAGCAGAGGAGCTTAGTGCTAGAAATGTCAATACCTTCACCAAGAAAACATGAGAACTTTGATTTTATCATCATTGCTATGAGCTGGCGAGTCTGGGTGTTCGCCAGTACATCTTTTTTATTATCGCTGTGCATTTTGTGTGATGTTTCGCTGCACTTGCTTTTGGATGGTTGAGAACCGGAAAAATTTCTTGGAGCAAGTTCTCCTAGAAGGTCAAATGCTGAAAATAACGTACAGCAGGGTAATTAACATACGGTTAGCAACACTGAAACACACTCGTAACCAGAGACCATTGATCACTGTTTCAAATGCATTGCAGATATCTTCGCTTAGCTTTTTCTTTCCACGCACATCATTTCCGAAATAAATCGTAAATAGTGACGGCAATTGCTCCTGCCATGCTTATCACCTTTAGGCTTCAAAATGTGTAAAGTGATTCAAGGCATTTGATCACAGTAATACGATCAAGTGCATGCGAAGGCGGGGACGGGAGTGGGGAGTAGATTGATGCGCGTCAAGGTTGTGCACCTCCTCCTTCCTCCATGGCGTGCGTCTCCCATCCTAGAGCAGTCGTGGTTGGGCATGGATATATCAGTGTCGCTGAGTGCACACGCTGCCCGTGTGCCCTGTTTTACGGGTTATGTGCTGCGTGTGCAAAGACGGGTGAGCAAATATTGTGCAGCACCGTGCAGTCTTCCCGCATGGTTACTGCTGGAGGTTGCGTAATCTCAAGTTTAGCGGACACTTTTGAGTAGTTGAATTGAGAGGTAGATGAAGCGTATTGCTCCCCGATGCCAGCACTTTTCATGGTAGCGTCGTCCCACTGCATGTGGAGCAATCAGCCGCGGGAGCGAAGCAGATATGAAAGCGTGGCTGGCTTTGCGTCGTCATTGAAGATATCTTCGACACGGCATGAAACCAGATCTTTCATTGCAGACTCCCAAATTCATCAAAATGACTTCCTTCTAATTCAAGTTTGTTTTCTCCGATTGGCCAATTATTCACAAAATCTTGTGGCCTCTTCCATGTAAAAAAAAATCCACCGGCGAATATACTTATTTTCATAAAAAATTGAATTTCAATATAACAAAATTTCCATAGATAAAGAAGCAAATTACAGGTTTTACCAACTTCGTTATGTTGAGGCTTAATTGTATTTGGCCCACATGTTCACAGCAGCAATGTCTACAGATTGGCAGTCGTATTCACCATGTTTCGGTGAGCTGTTATTGACGATCCTGTTTTACAGTGGCACATACTCGCAAGCGGCCACTGAAGCATGTTCTATTAATGATGAAATATGCTCCATCAGCTTTCTTTACAACTGTGCACATTGGAGGCAATAAGCTTGGCTACTGCCCAGATTATATATTTTTTCTCCTCAGCTGTGCTGATGCTTTTGCCACCTATGTCAGTATGGTGCTTGAAATCAAACAGCTGACTTTCTTCATCATCATCATCATCACCATCATCATCATCATCATCATGCTGGCTATGCTCACTGCAGGGCAAAGTCCTCTCCCATACTTCTCCAACTACCCCGGTCATGTACTAATTGTGGCCATGTTGTCCCTGCAAACTTCTTAATCTCATCCGCCCACCTAACTTTCTGCCGCCTCCTGCTACGCTTCCCTTCCCTGGAATCCAGTCTGTAACCCTTAATGAATATCGGTTATCTTCCCTTCTTATTACATGTCCTGCCCATGCCCATTTCTTTTTCTTGATTTCAACTAAGGTGTCATTAACTCGTGTTTCTTCCCTCACCCAATCTGCTCTTTTCTTATCCTTTAATGTCACACCCATCATTCTTCTCTCCATAACTCGTGTTGTCCTCTATTTAAGTAGAACCCTTTTCGCGAGCCTCCAGGTTTCTGCCATGCACGTGAGTACTGGCAAGACAGCTGTTATACACTTCTCTCTTGAGGGATAATGGCAACCTGCTCTTCATGATCTGAGAATGCCTGCCAAACGCACCTCAGCCCATTCTTATTCTTCTGATTATTTCAGTCTCATGATCCAGATCCGCGGTCACTACCTGCCCTAAGTAGATGTATTCCTTTACCACTTCCAGTGCCTCGCTACCTATCGTAAACTGCTGTTCTCTTCCGAGACTGTTAAAAATAACTTTAGTTTTGTGCAGAATAATTTTTAGACCCACCCTTCTGCTTTGCGTGTCCAGGTCAGTGAGCATGCATTGCAATTGGTGCCCTGAGTTACTAAGCAAGGCTATATCATCGGCGAATTGCAAGTTACTAAGGTATTCTTCATTAACTCTTATCCCCAATTCTTCCCAATCCAGGTCTCTGAATACCTCCTGTAAACACGCTGTGAATAGCATTATAGAGATCGTATCTATAGCCGCTATAGATATTCAGTATTTTTATATATGGCTCGTCTACACCCTGATTCCGTAATGTCTACATGACTGATGAGGTTTCGACTTAATCAAACGCTTTCTCGTAATCAATGAAAGCTATATATATATAACCTCCTGTACGACTTCCTTCACCAAACGACAAATATGAAATAGCTTCAGCCCAGCTTCGTTGTATATAAACAGCAATTCCCAGCTGAAGTCATACGGGAGAAATATCGCACTTGCATTGATTCTGCAGCAAATGGCAAGGTATGTCTTTGTGCGTTAATGGTAGAGGACTAAGCTTTTTATAACATATGCTTGTTAAGCAGTTGTGAAGACTGCTGCCCGCATAAGAATGCATGCAGCACACATGCAAGCTTGCCCTGACGCTAGTACTCGAGTAAGCATAATTCATTGCTGTAGTTGTTTCCTTCTAGGATGAAAACCACGCTGTTTTTGTTCAGGCGTTTTAACATTAGGGTGCATATAAACCAGGCCGTCTATGCAATTTAACTAGAAATATCGGCTGTGGGATCAAGTGTAATTCTAATCTGTTTGGGCAGGTGTTACCAGATAGATCACCTCTGGGTGCTCTTTGTTTTAGAACTCATGTGAGACACAACCATCATTAAAAAAAATAAGTTACAATCGTAATTTGATCTTTAATTTGTTGTGTAGTTAGACTCAGTTAAGCTGTTTTTCACCCTTGTTGTCAAATGCTATGGAAAATTAGCTTTTCTGCAATGTTGATGCCCGCACATATTGAATGTGCTAAAGACTGGTAGCCAACTCTCGAAGCTGCCTTGGTCCCATAAATGCCAGACAGTGCTGACTTTATGAAACAGATTTGTTAGGCAAAGACTTGCATGCTGTTGTATGTCCTTATAACATATTTCTTCTGTTCTTTGGCTGATTCATTCCAAGAACTCTTTGGCAGCTATAATGCTTTCACCATGTTTTTTTCCTCACCGCCCCCCCCCAACATAATTGCCCTTTGTGGTGATTATGCGGACTTCGAACATGTCCTGTGGGGCTGCGCCTCTGCCGGTCCCCCTTTCACCCAAGAGGAAATGATGAGGCTAATTAGGGCCCAGGATCAGAGCTCTCAAATCCTGGCAGTCCAGAGGGCTCGCGAGAGAGCAGTTAGGTTTCACCTGATGGTCCCCAAGTGGGCCTAGCCAGCTAGGTGACGTTGAGTTTGCTTACGTCTTAAGTGGACCAAATAAAGTTTTCACTCACTCACTCCCCCCAACATACACAAACACACACGAACGCATGCACGCACGCACGTGCGCACACACACGCACACGCACGTACACACGCACACACCACTCCTTTCCTTTCGTAGCGTAGCGTTCCTACCACTCCTTTCTTTGGCTGGCTTCTGGAAAAGGCACCCGAGCGTAACAGAGTAGTCATGACAGGATGGGCGTGATGCACAAGTGTCTGCCCATTTCCTAGAGGATCTGGAAGGGCAGACCATATATGCATGTGAGAGCTTTTGCCTGTAATTCGTGGTAATGAAAAATCGCCCAGTGGCTGACATCTATGGAACATTGTAGGTCGTCATCACCGACGTAACATATGCCAGAAAAGAGCAATAGACTGAAGTTGCAGGAGAGAGCAATGAATTCTGTTCTGCGAGATCGTAAGCTCCCTTCTGCGTGTCACGGATCTATATTTGGCTCGTATGTTCAGGACAGCATTTTCTACAGACAATTTTCTTAACTTCATTCAGAAAGTGTTTTGAATGTTACCGTAACATTACAGTTAAAAATTCACCTCTTGGTTTGCAAAAGCCAGGATGTTCAGTATTCTTTTTATGTGCATGCCCCCTTAGTGCACGGATATTATTTTGAGGGGAATATAGCAATATGTGCAAGTTCATTCCTGTGAGCTGAAACATAAATTTTTATTTTTGCAGTGGATTTTTGTGCTTCAAGGTGGGGAAGACCCATGAGTTCCCCTACGTCATGCGATCTGCTTACCGTGTCAACCGTGCAACTGTGCGCAAGGTTTATGGACTTGTTGTGCGTGTCATGGACTACATGAATGCGTAAGTGCTAAAATACTACTATGTAATCTACTGCTGTCTATACCAGTCCGGTAAAACAAAATTTTGGGTGGCAGAGAACACATTGGACAGAAGCTTGACCTACAGTGCTGTGCAAGCAAAAGTAAAGATACATGAATTAAGCATGGTGTCAAGCAAATGGGCACAGAGTAGCACTTCAAACAGAAGCGTTAAAAATTAAATTATGGGCTTTATTGTGCCAAAACCACTTTCTGATTATGAGGCACGCCGTTGTGGAGGAGTCCGGAAATTTCGACCACCTGGGGTTCTTTGACGTGCACCTAAATCTAAGTACATGGGTGTTTTCATACTTCACCCTCATCAAAATGCGGCCGCCGCAGCCGGGATTCGATCCCGCAACCTCGTGCTCAGCAGCCCAACACTATAGCCACTGAGCAACCACGGCGGGTAAATAGAAGCGTTGCATGGCTACACTGACTTTATGGGCAACTGATAATTGACCTGTAAAGCTTGCTGTCTTTAGTAGCTATATCAGCACAGAAATTCACAAAGGACAAAAAAGAAATGGCTGCTAGAAGGTAGACAGAGTGCGCTTGTTGTCCTCATTCATGAGGACAAAGAACATGCTGAAGTTCGCATAAATATATATATTTTTTTATTAATGCCATTTTAAGCGTATAAAGTTGTTGCAATTTCTGGCCTTTATAACAGTGCCAGTGAAGCATTTCAAGTACTTCAAGAATTTCTTTGTTTTATTCACTACTTACTGTTGTGAGGATTGAATCTATTAGTACAGGTACGCTCTTTATAAATACCATATTTTTTCACATATAACCCACACCCTCAATTACAGCAGCCCGGAAAGAAAAAAAAATTATCTGCACGTATAACTCGCAGAAACAACTGCATACAACAGCACTCTAATCTTTGCAAAATGAAGTCTCCATTCACGGATGCACAACTCGTCCATGTCGTATCTTCAGCCAGCGGGCTTTCACTTAACGTTTTTCACATAATGGCCAAAGCTTTTGCGTAACTACTGTTTTTTGTTTTGCTATACAGCTGAAGCAGCTCGCTATAACAGTCGCATATCTGACAAATACTGATCAAATAATTGTATGTATTCAATATTCGCTATAAGCATACACAAGGCTTGTGCAAAATAAGCTATACCTCCAAAGTGCCAAAAGGGGCTCCTGTAGATTTTGATGGCCCATTGGCAGCCTGCTATGCCGATATGTAGCACAGGAAGAATAAATTGTGTACACGTTTGCACTGCCGCTAATATGCAACCATGCGATCAATGTGATTACGTGGGATGACCACAATGGCTTGCCGGTTGTCATCCAGCCAAGCAATACCGCTTATTAAAACGCTCATGCATGTCCAGCATGTGTCATTTCAGACTGCTCCTGCTTACTACAGTTGCCTATTTTCTGGACACGGCTTTCCTACTACCGTCGTCA
The DNA here is from genome assembly GCF_038994185.2 of Dermacentor albipictus. Classification (NCBI taxonomy): domain Eukaryota; kingdom Metazoa; phylum Arthropoda; class Arachnida; order Ixodida; family Ixodidae; genus Dermacentor; species Dermacentor albipictus. Next base: position 3,193,083 of record NW_027225585.1, read on the forward strand.
GTCTACCCATGTGTGCTATCTCGCACTAGATTACTGATGATGCTGATAAGAACATATTGATGGCAAGCTTCCAGCGACGGCTAATTGATCAGCCATTCTGCCGGCCATCTGAAAATCTTCATCAGCCATAGTACTGCAACTAGCAGCTCTTCGTCGGGAGCTGGTGACAAAAAGCTGCGGTTGAGCGCTGAGTCAACGTGGTGACAACTTTGTTTACAACCACATGTTTGCAGCATCGCGCATATACGTATATATAAAGTTGATCGGTGTCCAAAATTTCGGTTCCTGCTATACATTGGTTCTAGGGAAATGCAGAGGTGCCAAGTCCACATAAGTGCAATATTTTGAAAAATTCTGATGACACTGTATTTTACTTTTTAGCTGCAGAATATCTGTTACAGGCTACATGCAGACAAATAAAAAATTGCAGTTCAACCCGAAGGGCGAAGCACTGACTGCGATAGCAAGGTTTAGTGTAGCGCTTGAACTTCTCGAACGGTGTTCTAAATAAACTCGGGTCCAACTAACATGGACACGCCACTATGCTGCCTTTAAAGAGCTGCACCAGTGAAATTACAGGTCTTCTAGGTTTGAGCACTGATATTGTTTAGCACTTTTAATATTTAATAGCCTGAGAAGATTTAAGATACAAGGCATGTGCTGCGAGTGTTACATTTCATGACATTTGTTTGTGGGCTGCAATTCTCAAAATTCTGAGGAATAATTTAATCAAGAACGTAAGACCTGGTATGAGCAACTTTAGCGACTGAAAAGTGTAGAAATATCTCCCACATATATAGCATGTATGAGCATATAGCATACATATACCTAAATACATGCATAGTCCCACAGCGACGCCAATGACAGCGGCGCAAATTTGCTTGGAGTGTTCATATAATTGCTGTCGAAAGAAAATTTGCTTCACTATAACCGGTACAGTGCCCAACCCCACATCTTTGGTTTCGTTATAGTGGGAGAATACCCCACTGAAATAAACCAGAGACTGGCCTAGTTAGTTTATATACAAGTAAGACTGTATAAGAATGTTTCCTATAAAAGGAGTTGCACCGAATCAACGAAATTGTATCGCAGCTGAATGAATGGTTTATAGGGTCACTGGATCTCTGTCACCATGCCAATATAGATGTAGTGCAGGGGCCATTACTCTATGCCAGGGTACTGCAAAAAATGTTTAAAGTGTACAAACCAGCAAGCAATTGCACCTGCAGACTGTGGCTGTACTTTGTGGTGTCAAGGGTGAACTCACATGCAACACGCCACGTGAAACACCCTGAAACAAGGAGCATAAATTGAGCACTTTCATCTCCTACTTGTCTCTGGGTGTTTCGCACAATCTGAATGTATGCAATCTGTTTACTAGTGATGCACCACAACATATGACAGTAGGTGTTCCACTTGCAGCTTTGTGCAGCTGCTTTATCCAGATCAGAGAGGTATATTCTTAGAAAAAAATGCCGTTCTCTCCGAATGTTCCAAATGATGTAGAAGGGCAGAATACATTATCATCGAGACCTCTGAAAAAGCACAGATCCAGTCCTGGGCGCAGGCCAAAATGGAGTTACAAACTTTCTGAGGAAATGTATAAATTTTGCAATCCTTGTTCACGTGCTATAGACATTACATTTTGGTTTTATTAATTTGTATTACAGCTGATAATTGGCAAATGGTTTTTGCATGTTTACCTTTGAATGTTAATTGTTCTGTGGTGCACATTGCCCAGTGCAGTTTCCATAAAACTACCAGCATTAACATTATACCGGAAAGCATATTTATATTCAAAATGTCTTGTTTGAGTTGTCACGTGGAAATTTGCATTGCACACAAGAAAATGAAGCAAGTGATTCCTGCCTGTCTCTAGAAGTTACACTTTTAGAATGCCTTCTGTACTTTGAAGAGATTTTCTCACAGGTGCAGGTCGCACAAAGCTAGATGCTGTGCCGTGCAAGTGCTTTACTGTTGCCCATTAATTCCCTCTGCAGCCTGGTGATTGAGCTCGACAAACATGAACCCAACGTGTCCGGCCTGGGTGAAGCTTTGATTGAGGCTCTCGTTGAGCTCCTAAACACTCTTCGTCATGAGGTATGGTCTTATGTCCACTCTTTTTTAGCTTGTCGCTCTGCCTCGCTGTATAGTGCAAAGGTGCATGTGGTGTGTGATGTCCACACACACGTCTGCGTTTTGCGCTTTTAATAAGCTTTTGTCAGGTAGGCTGGTCTTGCGTACCCACATGGTGCCATTCAGGCTTCTGTATATGAGAAATTATTCTGTTTGAATATGTGCACCAATTTCTGGCAGCATTGTGGGAAGCCAGGTCACTGTAATGTATATTATAAAGATTCTTTTTCACTCGGTTCCTTTCCCTTAATTGTTCACCGCTCATGACCAGCTGATGTTGGCGATAGTGTAGATGGAGCATCACTCTGACACCTGAGGAGGTATTCTGTAGGAGTCCACCCAGCGGACATGTCCATTTCGTTAGCTGCTGAAGTGCTGATTGGCTCGCTGCTGCGGAAGCGCCCATCCCAGCCTAGCCAATAAAAAACATCAACAGCAGACGAAATGGACATGTCCACTAGGTGGACTCTTACCGAATACCTCCTCTGATGAAGCAATAACAGAAAAAAAGAGTACCACTTCAATGCATTGTCTCAGTTCTGCAAAATATACATTAAATGTGGTCACTGTGGAGCTGCAAATGCAGAGGTATACTTCAATTAATTTGCTTTCTTTTAGGTGGCTGCAAAAACAATTTAACACAACTGCAGCATGAGCACTGCCACATAGAGACTTTCATCGTAATGCACAAAACAAAATGTTCCCTTCTGTTTGTTTTCTGCCCGATTGCGTTGTTGTACAAACCACATGAACAAGAAATAAAGTTGTGCCCATTTTAACGAATGTCACAACATTGAAGCCAATCTTTTGCATGTGCCAAGCTTGGAGGGATAAATTCAAATAGACAGCATGGGATCCTGCCATCTTTTTTTCTTGTTTTCAGGGCATGCAAGCAGAAAAAATCTGGCGAGTTGATGCGGCTGAAATGCAGCAGTACATCACGGGACCTGAAAACAGGTGAGATTCGTGGCATCAATTGCCTCCTCTGCTTGCTACGTATAAATATTGTATCTAAGTTGGTATTCTCGTTGCATTAAAATTTCGCCTGAGTGCAACACTCTCTTGGGGGACAAAATGCATTTGCCATCAGAGTTTGTATTAATCCCATAAAGCCTAATCATAATTCCACATCATAGATAATTATGACAATTTGCTAACTTTATTTCTGACCAAAAACATACTGGAGCAAAAATTATTTTAATATTTAGGTAGGAATTAGCTGAAGTATCAACAGCTGAAAATTTGCTGCAATGTATCAGAAATGGCATTGTGAGCTTTGCACCGAGTTTCTTGCACGCAAGTTAAAATTTCGAGCTCTTAAACTCGGCGTACCAAAGATGATACATCTGAGTTTGTGGTGTTAAAGGGAAGCTGAAGAGTCTGTCGAATTCAATAAGACTCTCGTATACGGATGCGGGAACCTTATAAACTATGTAGGTAAAATTTGGTTTTTTTTTCAATTACGAGCGACGTAATCGTCGGTTAAAATTGCGCTGTAGCTCCGCCCCCCCGTCGAATGCCACGCGCTGCTGCTGACGTTGACGATGCGAGCGGTGTTGTGACGTCAAACCGCGGTGTTGTGACGTCAACACTAGCGTTCCGTTCCTTCGCAGCCTCCGCGACCATGCCTGACCATGCTTGTTTCTGCGTGCGTGCCATCGTAATCTGCTTCGATCGACCCTGCATTTCTTTGTTGGTGCGTCTGCGTGTATGTAGAATGGTAGTCAATGTGCGCAGCATCAACTGAAGTGCTGGGCCGATCATGCCGCCTTTCTGTGCAGCCTACGGTTGCACGAACACCAGCCGCCGCGACGATGTTGTCTTCCATTACTTCCCACAAGACAAGAAGCTTTTAACGAAGTGGGAGGCTGCTGTGAAGCGAAAGAATTTCAAGCCCTCAAGAACAACAGTGCTGTGGTCCAACCACTTCCGTGACAAGGATTATCACCAGAATTTATCATTAATGTGTGCGTTGGGTTTGCCAGTCAAGTCGGCTTGTCTAAGGACCATTGCAGTGCCGTCAGTGTGCGGACTGACTGATGATAACGGGTGTTGAAAGGCCTTATGAATACACGAACTCGCCCAAACCTGGATTTTTATTTACTGCGAGCTCCTTCGTGTTAGCACGCTGAACGGAAGGTGCATGTTTATCTCCCGCCCTTGACGCAGGTTTCGTTGCAAAGCGCCGTGAATTTTCTATTTGCACGCGTGTTGTAAAACAGCCTGCATGCAGCTACCATAACGCAATGCAAATGTAGAGTTAGCATGTGCTGGAACGCCGGCACACGCCAGGACGCTACGCTACCCCCTTCTCTCGCGCACAGCGAGAAACCGACGGAATTCGCCGCCTTTACGACTTCGGTTACGAGTAGTGTGCGGATGGCGCACAGATGAAGGTCACTACACGTACTGTATGAACCGGGAAGCTTTTCACGCGTTTAAACCGCCTTTGTAGATTACCGACAGCTGTGGACAGCGCACAAATCCCGACGATCGCATCCCCGCTTACGTTCCACGAGGAGGCATGCAGGAACACAACACTACATTTGTTTGACCGGAAACGAGCTCACTAGATCGGCGAAAGATCGGCGAGATCACTAGATCGCTTTGCAAAAAACATGTTCACCAAAGAGCATTTCCAACACGAGGAGATCCCAAGACTTCGCTTTCGTTCGCGTCGAAAGCACTGCTCGCACCAGCATCGTTTGCTTCTTCGAGAGGCCGGCTCTTCGCAATCGGCTCGTACATGTAGGGAGTAACGCCGAACTCCTCAGAAAAACGCAGTCTCTCTAAATTTTCCATTACAGTCTCAGAAAAACAGCACCAAACTACCTGGCACCGCGCTTCATGTGTAGCGGCAGCGGTCGGTTCGGACGAACACTAGTGTTGACGTCACGAGGCGCCCGACCAGTCACAGGCGGAAACGAGACGCGCGAGCTGGGCGTGTCCGCTGCTGCACTTTTCGTCGAAATAAAATATATTTGCGCTTTCTTTCGCTCAATTCCGATACGATATTCGAATTCGGAGGGTTGAAAACCATTATGTACAGATGTTCACTCATTTTTTCTGGAAAAACTTTCAGCTTCCCTTTAAGGCTGGTCAATAAATAAGGAGTTTAACCTGATTAATCCAATTAATCTCACTTCTCTTGTGACCTAAACCAGTTGATTGCAATTAAAGCATTAGCTTATTAAAGTTAGTCGATCATTTGCCAAGTGCTAGCTTGTATAAGTGGACTTGCCATTTGAGCAATTAGCAGTGCAAAAGGTAATGGATCAGTGCTTAGTTATAGAATGAGTGCATGACCAGAGAGAGCTGATGATTGTAAATTCGTTTCATGTTAGTGATGATCACATTGAGACAGACCCAATTAAATTTGACTGCCATACATACATGGGTTCATGGAATATGCGCCAGTGTTTTATCAGTGTAAACTCCCCTTTGTGAAGGATATGAATAGGAGGGTGGTCTGTGGCCACAGTGGTCCTACAAAAATACTAGAGCGAACTCTGTTGCTAGTGTCTGCAGGAGCTGCAGGTATGACAGTACAGCCAGCGTGGTAATGGTGAGTTGTATGCATGGATTTGCTGATAGTTTGACTGTCTGGCTCTAAATAGCTTTGCGACTTTGCAAATTCGTCATTTTCAATGAAACATGGCATTATATAAATGTAACAGTTCGTGAAATTTACACGTGTTTAGAAAAATAAAGCGTAATAAAGGTAACAGGATCTCTGCAGCCATAAGCTCGAAGATACTAGTACAAATGTATGAACTACCAGTAATTCCCGTGGTAGCTCAGTGATTGCACTGCCAGTGTTCCCTGTTGTAATTTTTGTTGGAAACTATGTGGTCTATCACCATGAGGATGGTGCAGTAGCTTCGGTATGAACTGTTTCATGCTTCTCTAGTATGAAGTACGAGAAGCAGTAAAATACAAGGTTCTTCTGCTCACCTCTCGTGGAGAGACGGTGAGCACTCTGGTCCACTGATTGGCTGCTGGTTTGGCCTTGGTTTGCCACAGAGTCCAAGGGTCCAAAAACAATTAAGGCACTGCTGAAACTTTATCTAAAAAGTTCTACTTAGATGATCTTGTTTACCGCAAAGGCATATATGCAACAGGCTGAGGTTGCAATTGGTCACTGTCGCTAGGCTCGAGCCATTCTCCGCGACGCCTCTGTGGCGACCTCCCGCATGCCTCTCCTTGGATTGTCCATCAAGTCGTATGCGATGGACAGGTTAGAAGGCAGCCACAATAGGCCAATCTAGACCAGAAAGCCAACTCTGCAATTAAGCAAGAATGCCCCCCTGCCTCGGAGTGCAATCTTAGTCGTTTCGGACCTGCCCTCGCGGGGCACATAAAGGGCTCAGAATGCCACGTAAGGGTGCAGACGGCATTTCCAAGGTGAGCCACATTGCCCTTTGTAATTTCTCCATTTTTCTGCCTGTTGATCGGGGCTCAGTGGCACACAGCAAGCCTTGCAGGAAGCCATCCAAAAGAGGCATGGATGATTTTTTCAATAGGACTGCACTCCTCACTTCATGATTCTTACCCCTTTGGCTCCCACATGCATTTTGAATGGTAGTACATATATTCTGATGGCATAGAGACCAGCCTTCCTTGCTATAATGCACTATATCTGCTGGAGCTTTGCTCCTAATGGCACTGTCATAGCTTTCGGCACTATGGTCACTGATAGCCTCCGGCAGTGTAGTTACTTTCTAGCTTTGTCGGGGTTGTGCAGTGATTCATTTGGTCTAGTTTTCTGTTTCATCACGTGGGCAGTTGATTTGCAGGAGGGATGCATCAAATCCAGCAACACACAGACAGAAAAGATTTACACCTAGTGGCATATCGTACGGACACCAAATACCCATGCCCATTTTTTTAAAACCAAATTATTTTGCTACGAAGAAAAAGTGACTTTTAGCAAATACTATGTGCACACAATGCTGGCAGGCCTAAAATTATCCTCTTATTTCCTTTTATTTTGCACTGACCATATAATATTCCACTATGTCAGTTTCCTTTTAAAGAAGCATGCAGTGCCATCATTTCCTCATGTGTCAGCAGCACTTAAATATAAGGATCAGAAAGACGGTTTGCTTCAAGACTTTAACGTTCCCATGTATCAGGGGTAAGAGGGCACTAAAGGTTCATGCAGTAGGAACTTTCAATTTATCAAGCACTATTTCAAGCAAGCTCTCAATAAACACGTGCAAGCTATATCCATGGCAGAAACAATATGACAAGGATTGACACAAGCAATGTGCATAGAGGAAAAGGTTTTCTACTTTGGGGAATAAAAAACAAGCAACTGCATTGTTCATGGAAACTGGTTTAAACTGTGTATGCTGTAAAAGGCAAGGATTTATTCGCAAACTGTGGTGGCATTCTTTCAGCAAAAGGCAGGCCTGCTAATTCCATGCACAATGTATAGGCACTATTGAAGTTTTGCATATGCATTTAATGCCAGCGTTTTGCATCTTGTGGCAAAATATAATATGGTGAACAAAATAGAAGCCATAACTTCACTACTATACGAGATGACCGAGTTGTTTATTGTGAAACTTGTTCATGAAGCTTTTGCTTTTTGACAATCTCTGACATCATAAATCAGTTGTGAATTCAGAAAACAGAGGCAGTGCTTGCAGTCCCAATAAACCAACATTTGCTTTAGAATGCCATGGCTAAAAACAAAAAGAAATGGCCAGCGACTGCAGGAGAAATGAAAAAAAAAATTAAACCTTGTACTGACAGCTAGTTTGTCTCTCAAGACATTTGTAGCTGAAATGTCCATCACAAAAGGTGGGCTTGTTGAGTTTATAGTATCAGTAAAACATGTTGTGGGGCTAGTTGGTGCATAGCTTTCAATAGAATAAGTGCCAAAAAGTGACACACACACACACACACACACACACACACACACACACACACACACACACACACACACACACACACACACACACACACACACACACCTTCAGTGTTCTCGCACGTGCGCATTCAGATATTCAGTGTCCCTCTTTTTTCATTCTCCTATCCTCATGGCTATAAAATTAGCCACTTGTCATTTCAATAAACAGTTGCAAGTAGCGCCTTGTCCTGTCCGTTTTTCTTCTTGTGTGCTGTCACTTTTTGGCGCTTATTCTATTGAAAGTTATAGTATCAATTTGCTCAGAGCTCACGCAATCTGTTGTAATATTTGATGAAGCTGTACTGTCTTCGCTAATGAGCAGCGCAAGGTTGCAGTATAATGCATTGATCACTGCAAATGGACTGGGTGGGAGTGTGCAGCACCCCCTTCTAGAATGCATTCTGTGCAGTGTCTGTAAAAGCGTTTGTATTCAGCTTTGGTCGCGATGATGGCTAATGCTCGATTTTTGTCCACGCAGGGACCTGTTGACCACAGGCCAACGACAGATTGTGATCATTCACAACAGCCTTGCTAAATGTGCGCTGCACATCATGTCTCCCCTCTTTAAGCCCAGCAACTAACCACATAAGGCTACATGGGGCGTGTACTGCTGCTGCTGTTTTGGCTAGCAACCTGCCATGAGCCAGGATCCTGCTTGTTAAGCCACCAGTACCTTCGTCAGCCAGCAGCTGAAGTGCCTTCACTACCTTTTTTTTTGTGTGAGTGTGTTTGCAGTACACCAAGAGCATCACCTGTGGAAGTCGATCCGGTGAATTTGCAAAAGGAGATGCAAAAGTTTTGCTCCAAAGTGTGCTTTTTCTGTATTTGTCTGTGTGCCAAATAAAAACTATTTCCTTCAAATTGCATATTTACTCATAAGAGCAGTGGTGCCCATGCCGGCAGCATCTGCTTTCTACATCGTTATAAATGGTGAGGGTATATAAGGGGGTCAAATTGTGTACTGTGCCATGCACAGCCCTACACTGTGACATGCCATTGCCCCCCTGTGTTGGCTGTCGCCTAAGTAGAGGTGAGGTGAGGGGGTATTTTTGTAAGTGTCTACACTGTGGACATGTCCATTTCTTCTGCTGCCGAAGTGCTGGTTGGCTGCGCTGGGGCATGTGTTGGAAGAACACAGGTGTTTCTTTCACGGGATATATTCCAACATATTAGCATGCCATGCTTCACAGTGAACTTGACTATAGTTAGGTCATGCTGCTTTATCTCTTGGCTTTCTCGCAACAGCTAGAACTGTTTGAGGCAGCGCATTTTTTCGTACCTAAGCCGCGCTCTAATTGCCCTACGACGGACATGTCATCCGCCTTAATCTTTAGCATAATGGACCAACAATGTTTCTCTGCCATAATTCTCAATGAGGGTCAGTTCTGCATGCGGAGCCAACGCCAACTAATTGCTACATATTAGCATTTAGCGCTTTGTTGCCTTTGGGGGCTGGAATTCGTGGTTCTGATTCTATTTGGCTTTGCATAAGCTCCGAGACTGGAGTATTCAGCGTCCACCATATGAAAATCGTTATGACTTTTGTAACTGCACTGCCTACAATTGCGAGAAATGAAGCCTATTATATTTGTACTGACGTGGACAACGGAGAGCCAACTCGATCCAAAACAACCTTCGGCATCGGCTTATTCTAGGGCACTGAAACAAGACAGCATGGTGCTGGAAGCCATTGTAGTGAAATTAGAAATGCTAAATTGAGGTAGCTGGCACTGACCAGTCTCAGCGCAAACAACGTACATGGTGCACACACATATGAATTGGACCAACTCAAATGTTTTGCAAATGACGCATTGTTTAGCCGGCTTCTTTTGTGGAAATACAACACCCACCGAGGTTAAATTTCGCGAAAATGTTGGCAAAATTAAGGCTGATGCTTTGCGCAGAGGTTAAAGTGAGTGGATGAAGTACGGGATTTGCTTTAGCTTCCATATCCCCCAAAAGCTAAAGCTAAATCAAGAAAAACTAGAACTTCTTCGCCTTTATTTCTGCCCACAAATAATATACTATATAAAATAATATAGAAAATAATGAAATAATACAAAAGTTTAAAATTAGGCTAATAAATAATTATTTAGTAATACATTTTCTGAACACTCCACAACTGAAAGTTGCTCCAGAATATCAATAACACTACTATCACATTGCGTTGTGTTTCCTATGCTATAGAGTGAAATATAAATTTTGAGGCAACAACTCAGCGGCTATAGGGTGCTGTGCTGCTGCGCACGAGGTCATAGAATAAAGATCGAACCAACTGACGAGGTCGCGAGTTCACTCCCGGCAGCGGCGGCCACATTCCGTTGGGGGCGGAACGCAAAAACTCCCATGCGCTCTGCCTTGGGTGAATGTCAAAGGACCCCCAGGCGCTTCAAACTAACCCGGAATTTCCAAACTACGGCATGCCTCATAATGAGATTATAGTTTTGCCTGTAAAATCGTCAATCTATTATTTTCCATATGACACGTTCGGATTTGTGAGGTTCCACATGTGCTGGAAATTCTTATAAGTGTATAATTAATGTTGCAGGAGATTACAGGAGCTCTGTAAATTAGTCTTCTTATACTTGACACACACAGCACAAACATCTTCTGCATCATGGCCACACAGATATTGCGATGGAATGTCAGAGGACTTCTCTACAACCTCGACGATAGCAGAGAAATCTTGTATAAGTTACCCCGAATGTGCTGTGTGTTCAGGGAACACATCTAGTTGAGAGATAATGGCAGAAGGGTGGAGCTGTCGGCCTGAGTGAAGTGCCTCTAGCCTGCTACTCTACGCTGGGGAAGGGGTCTGGAGAATAATGGAGGTAGAATGTGAAGAGGAAGGAGGGTGGTGGTATGGTGAATATGATGAGGGCTGCACAGCATACTGTTTCTGTGCAATGCGTACGTGTATACACTTCACAACACAGCGCAGTCATCTTTGCGGACAAAGGTGCAAGTTACTGCAGTGTAGCTAGGAGACCGCTGTTAGCGCCACTGGCGTATTCAAACCGGACAGTAGCAGCTGCAGGGCCTCGATTATTTGTTGCAGCATGGCTTTGATAACAGAGTCCTGTGGTGATATCTGAGTGCACTGGCCTTGCTCGCGCTGACAGTCTGTGTGCAGCGGCAAGCGTGGACATACATTCGATTTCAGGCTTGCGCGGCTGACTTGAAGCAATGGTTTGGATAGATCTTTCTATGTCGATTTAGCTACCTTATGCTGGACCTGCGGAATTGGAGCCAGGAGGCTCTCGTTTGGATTTACAGCTTGTCCACCCCGACGACGTGTTCGTTTCCTCCGGTGTTGCACTGACGCTGCCGCCTCCTTGCTGGACATATTTGTCCTGCTCATTTGGTTCAGCATTTTTTTCTCCTTTTTCTGTTTAGGACAATGCTTGAAATTGGCCTTGTGGGGTCCATCGCAATTCGAGCATTTCATTTCTTTTACTGTGCATGAAGATACATCATGGCTACCGGCACAGCAGAGGCATGCCATCTGGACTGTGCAGAGAGCGCTGACATGGCCTAGCTTTAGGTACTTGTGACACTGCAGCGGTTGGGGCACATAAGGATGCACCGGGTGTCTCACATAGCCCGATCGGGTAGCGTGTCTCCCTCGAAAAGCTTGACGCTTGTCGAGCGACCTAAGTGCAAAGAAGCTCGAAAGAAGCAAAACAAAGCATGAGACATTCTGTGCCGATACACAACTGCAGAAACTATTGTTAAATTTAAGCAAAGTAAATCACAGGGAAGGCACACACGACGGCAGGCTAGGAGAGCAAGCTGGGAGAGGTGGAATATGCTTGGAGGGATAAAGGGGCAGCGACCGCATTCACTGCCCTTGGTAAATAATCAAGGAAACAGGTTGCAAGACTAGGCAGACGCTCTGGGCAAACATTTTGGGTATGTATCTAGCTCCGTGCACTATTTACAGACATTCCCTGAAGAAATAGAAGAATGCAAGGCACTGGACTGCAAATGCAGAGGAAACAATCTCTGTCCTTTCAACTTTGCTGAGCTTAGAGCAGTATTTAAAGTCTACAAAAGCTCTGCGCCGGGAGGAGACAGGATTATGTACCACATGATGAAGAACATGCCCACGGACACACAAATTACGTTGGTCACACATTTTAACATTTGGGCAGCCATACACCTTCCAGCTTCATGGGAAGAAGCTCATTGTCCTAATTTAGCAACTGTGTAAAGATCCATCCTTAGTCCAATAGTGCTAGCTCAGAAGCTGCCTATGTAAGCTTTTCGAGATGACGATAAATCGCCGTCTTTTGCATTTCCTAGAATGAAACAAAATGCTTGATCCCTACCAATGTGCTTTTCGAGAAAGCCAGTCTACTACCGACCATCTTGTGCACATTGAGGCTAACATTCGCCATGAATTTGCCCATACACAATACTTTCTGTCAGTTTTTCTAGATATGGAAAAGACCTGTGACACCACATGGTGTTATGGTATTACAAGAGATCAATTGGAAATAGATATCAGTTGCAACATGCTTAGCATAATTGAAAGCTATCTCTCACACCATACTTTTCGTGTTAGAATTGGTAATGCTCTGTCAAGATCATTTACACAGGAAACTGGGGTACCACAGGGTGGAGTACTTAGTTGTACCCTTTTTATTGTTAAAATGAACAATCTACGTTTGTGTGTTCCACAAAGTATGTTTTATTCTGTATATGTCGATGACGTGCTTATTGAATTTAAATCATGTAGCATTGCAGCCCGTGAGCGACATGTTCAGCTTGGGCTGAACAAAGTGTCAACATGGGCAAATGAGAATGGCTTTAAGCTGTATCCCAAGAAAAGCTCCTGTGTCCTCTTTACAAGGAAGAGCTACCTTGTCCCAGAGCTGAGTATCCAGCTCCATGGTCAGTGCCTACCTTTGAGCACGCAGCATAAATTTCATACGTAACTTTAAGCTTACATTCATTCCACATCTGAAGTATCTGAAAACTAAATGCCTGAAAACAATGAAAATTCTTAGAATTCGTGGCCACACAACATGGGGCAGTGACAGATGTTGTTTAACGTACCTGCACAGGAGCCTCGTATGGTCATGTTTGTATTATGGTTCCGTGGTGTTTCACTCTGCCGCTTCAAGTGCATTCAAGATTTTGGATCGCATTCACCATTTAGGTTGAAGGCACCTGGCCACAGGTGCCTTTAGAAAGTGTCCTACCAGGCATGTCTCTCTCCTGATATTGGCTTCTAGCGCGAAGTGAAACACGGACACAGAAAGGAGCAGACAGGACGTGCGCTAACTCTCAACTAAATTTTTATTGAAACGAAGAACATATATATAGGTGATTGCAAAAACCGTAGCATCAGAACATGACAATGTAAAAGCGTCAGTTAAACATGTCAGTGGGTAAGGAAGTCAAAGAACAAAAAGAAAAATTATTTCAGATTAGTACACGTATTGCGAAGGTACTGGAATTCGCAATCTAACAGAGACAACGAAGCATGACTGACACAAGTGTCTCCTAATCTTTTTATGTGGAAAGCTTCGATAATTTCCCTCGTGATTTGGCATCTGTGTCTAGAAAGAATTTTTGTGTCTTTAAAGAAAGGCTTGCATCCACAATCGAAACAATGTGCGGCTAAATGTGATGCGTTAGGGTTGTTTAGTGAATGTTTGTGTTCTTTTAGTCTAATGTTAATGCATCTACCACTCTGTCCAATGTAAGCTTTCCCACATTCGAGTGGAATCTGATAAACTATGCCCGTGCTGCAAGGCACTAAAGGGGACACATGTTTAACTCCGCAATCATCTTTTCTTTTTTTGCCTTCCTGTTCAAGTCTCCTATTTATCAAAGGGCACATGCTAGCCAACTTTCGTGGGGCCGAGAAAACGGTACTGACGTCATACCTATTGGCCACATTCCTTAGACCATGTGATAATCTATGAACGTAGGGTACTACAGCAAACTTTGTATCTTTTTTCTGTTTTTCTTGTTTCTTACCAGGGCTTTTAACCCATTTTACAAGTTTTTCGCAGGTTAGTGATAATAGATGCACGGGATAGCTAGCCTTTCCAAGCCTTTCTATCTGTTGTGAAAAACTTTGTTGCATATTGTGCGGACATGATTTAGTAATGGCAGACCTAAGAGTTGAATAAGTTATCCCCTGTTTTACAAGTTTAGAATGGCAAGAAGAAAATTCAAGCAGTGGCTTCTTGGCCCTAGGCGAATAATGCCAACAGACATGCTCATCCTGGAACGTTAAGCACAGATCTAGAAATTGTAATTTGTTTCCCTGGATAATTTCTAGCGTGAAACCTAGACCCCCACCACATTCCCTAAAAACCTTTAAAATTCGTTGCTTTCTTGGTATAGTTATCGCGAGAACAAAACACCAGATAGTCGTCTACGTATCTAAACACATGCACGGCCAATTCCTTAATATTGTTTTGTAGTTTTCTATTAACGCGACTTAGGTAAATGTCACTCAAAACAGGCGCAACTTTAGAACCAATACAAACTCCCGATTTTTGTACGTATATAGAACTACCCCATTTTACAACAGTATTCCCTATGTAAAACAACAACAGTTCTAAAAAAGATTCCACAGGCATTCCACAGTCCTGAGTAAACCGGAACTCATCATTGTTGAGCGTCAGTGCTTCTTTAACACTACACAGTAGTTCAGATTGCGGAAGCGAATAAAAAAGGTCTTTAACATCAACACTGATCGCTGAGCATTTACCTGGATTATTTTCTGTTAGAAAGGCCACAATTTCTTCCGAATGTCTTATCAGGAAGGGGTCGTTAAGACGAACTGAAGATAATACATTAAGCAAAAAAGTTGAGACAGCGTACTGCCAAGTTCCCTTTTCAGAAATAATGGCTCGAAAGGGAACTTCCGGCTTATGTGTCTTGGCACTAAAAAATATTTCGAGGTGCAGACCCTTGGAACGTTTAACTCCCGACGCGAGGCGCTCCAGTCCAAATTTCTCAAGCAAATCAATTGCAGTTTTTTTCACTTTCTTTAAATTGGCAATTTTTGGAACAAAGTTTTTGTCAATAGCGGTTTTAGCTTTTTGTGCGTACAAGCCTTCAGGAACAACAACAAAGAAACCTTCTTTGTCCGCAGTAACCAACGTAAGCTCGTGCTTGATGAAAAAACGCGACACACCAGTTAGGTTGTCTGACTTACAGGGCTGAGGTACAGTCCTCGCGATCACATCAACGCACTCAGTCACACACCTTGGTCGAAAGTCTTCAGTGACCCAACGAGAAATGGATCTAGACAAGCTGACCTTTTCCGGAGGTGACAGTTCAGGTTCACAGGCAAACTTTGGTCCCTTGCGCAGAGTGCTTTCGATGTTAGCTGGGAGTTGTTGACCGCCGAGCACAAGCACTTTTCCTTGGTCCCGTGTAGTCTTATCCTTCTTCGGTAACGACAGACGAGCATGGGCCCATAGGAATTCCGTGGCCTGCTCTGCGATCTTAATCCATTCTCGAAAACATCGTCGTTGGCCTTCCGGAGATGGCGCTCTCCCGCACAAAACCAGTAGCCTGTCCCTGAAGAAACGGACCTGCCGCCAGAGTTCCGAATTCAGGATCCGGGCCATCCTTCTGGAGTGTCCTGTTGAAGGTTTCATGCTTCCAAAGACTGCTTGAATATCCGGAGGACAAATGCCGGTTCTGCTGTACCATGCCACAGTTCTGGCTTTGCAAACAGTTAGTGCAATCAAAGAAGCAACATTGGCTTCACTAGAAAGGTTAAGACGTTCACATTGAAAAGAGCCCTGTGTACAAGAAATGTAATGCAAAAGGATAGACAGCTGGGCGAGTTGGTACGGTAACATGATATTGGCTTCTAGCGCGAAGTGAAACACGGACACAGAAAGGAGAATTTTAAAGGTTTTTAGGGAATGTGGTGGGGGTCTAGGTTTCACGCTAGAAATTATCCAGGGAAACAAATTACAATTTCTAGATCTGTGCTTAACGTTCCAGGATGAGCATGTCTGTTGGCATTATTCGCCTAGGGCCAAGAAGCCACTGCTTGAATTTTCTTCTTGCCATTCTAAACTTGTAAAACAGGGGATAACTTATTCAACTCTTAGGTCTGCCATTACTAAATCATGTCCGCACAATATGCAACAAAGTTTTTCACAACAGATAGAAAGGCTTGGAAAGGCTAGCTATCCCGTGCATCTATTATCACTAACCTGCGAAAAACTTGTAAAATGGGTTAAAAGCCCTGGTAAGAAACAAGAAAAACAGAAAAAAGATACAAAGTTTGCTGTAGTACCCTACGTTCATAGATTATCACATGGTCTAAGGAATGTGGCCAATAGGTATGACGTCAGTACCGTTTTCTCGGCCCCACGAAAGTTGGCTAGCATGTGCCCTTTGATAAATAGGAGACTTGAACAGGAAGGCAAAAAAAGAAAAGATGATTGCAGAGTTAAACATGTGTCCCCTTTAGTGCCTTGCAGCACGGGCATAGTTTATCAGATTCCACTCGAATGTGGGAAAGCTTACATTGGACAGAGTGGTAGATGCATTAACATTAGACTAAAAGAACACAAACATTCACTAAACAACCCTAACGCATCACATTTAGCCGCACATTGTTTCGATTGTGGATGCAAGCCTTTCTTTAAAGACACAAAAATTCTTTCTACACACAGATGCCAAATCACGAGGGAAATTATCGAAGCTTTCCACATAAAAAGATTAGGAGACACTTGTGTCAGTCATGCTTCGTTGTCTCTGTTAGATTGCGAATTCCAGTACCTTCGCAATACGTGTACGAATCTGAAATAATTTTTCATTTTGTTCTTTGACTTCCTTACCCACTGACATGTTTAACTGACGCTTTTACATTGTCATGTTCTGATGCTACGGTTTTTGCAATCACCTATATATATGTTCTTCGTTTCAATAAAAATTTAGTTGAGAGTTAGCGCTCGTCCTGTCTGCTCCTTTCTGTGTCCGTGTTTCACTTCGCGCTAGAAGCCAATATCATGTTACCGTACCAACTCGCCCAGCTGTCTATCCTTTTGCATGTCTCTCTCCCCCTCCCCCGAAATTAAGTGGCATGCCACCCCCCTCCCCTGCCCACGCCACCACTCCTCACACATTCCTAAAGCACTGCCAAATCAATCTTGAGACTTGACAGCTATTTGGTGGTTAACATTTTGCTGCCTTTTTCACTACTTTTGGAAGGCGGTAGTTATCAGCATCTCCCGGGGTGTGAAGGCCAGTTTTCTCATCAATTGGGTGCCCGCGCAATTAACTCGAGATGTGTTCAGTTGTCACCATCTATTGCAACAGTCATGCGCATCACTGTTGTGTCGTTAGTTCAACCTTCTTTGTTTAGATGAATCCAGAGACAAGGAAAGGGATTCAGTTCATAGTGAGCTGGTCTGTATGCTCGTGGAATGAGTTGTGGCCAAAGAAAATACCAGTTGTGTTTAACTTTTCCTTTTGCTTCATTATTTCCTTGAGTGACAGCTCACCACGATGCTGGCAGATCCTCGGAACCACATACCCGTGATATGGTGGAAAATAAAATCATGCAAAACAGTGTCCATCATCAAACCCTGCAATAACCGTTAAACCCATAAGCAATATGAATGTCACCCATTACCTCGTCTGGTCTTTTCCTAACTGCACTTTTTATGCAAAATTGGCAACTGGAAACAAGAGCCGCAAGGAGCTGAGAAATTAAGCGATCTACTAAGGAAGAGAGCTGAGGCAACAGCCAAACAGGAAGGAAAAGTGAAAATTAACAAATTTAACCATTGTTTGTGAAAATATTTATGGATCAACATCTTTTTATTTAAAAAGGAAGAAGAGAAAAGACGCCTGAAGTGGAGAATGATTCCGTGCGTTTCGAATGACGCTTCTACAATTATCAGTCGAGCCGCCTGACGTAGCCTTCTTTGCTGTGCTAATGTGGGTGTTTTTCTAACCTTACGTGGTTGGGTGCAGTACGTCCAGAACCACAGTGTCCTGCACTCTACTCGGTTGTAGGGGAGTGGCAGCCACGCATCGTTACGCAACTTCCCAAATAACATTACAGGTCAGTTTTGGCACTTCACTTGGTAGAGCAGCCAACGAGGGATAAAAAAAAAGTGATTGTACCGCAAATATATATTTCTCTATAATCCTTCCAGAGCAAATTAAAAAAATGCTACTACAGAAATCTTCATTTTACAATTTCGCTTGTTTACTTGTTCTTGGCAGTGTTCTTACTGCGTTTCTTTCCTGCACGAGTCCACTTGATGTGGTTGCTTGTTTGACAAGTAAAGGTGCGGTGTATCTCACAGGCGTACCTGTGAGATACACCTTAGTTTATTTCTTTTTTGCGGTGGGCATTATTCACATTTGTACTAGTAATTAAAGGTACCCCCCCCACTTCCTCTCCCATTTGCATAGAAAAGTTACCTTGGGTTGCCTCCCCCACCCCCAAAAAAATCCTGGGTATGTGCCTGCATCCTACACAAAGTTTATACGTAGAATCCAATGAGTGGTCACTCCACCTGCAAAGAACATATATCAGCTTCACATATTTCCTCAACGTGCACCCTAATCCTGAACCCCTGTGTTATAAAACCGTTAACGATTTCATGTCTGTTACATTATTTCAATATCGACCTTCAATAAGAGAATCTTTCTGACTAGATGCGAGGAAGCTGAGTGATGAAATGAATGTTCCACTACATATGCGTATAGTGATGGTTCTCACAAGGCTGTTACCACCATGACTGTGGCAGCTCACAGAATGTGACACGTCATTTGTCGAAGTCACAAAACATGCTCCAGAGATGCACATCCGTATGCACTTTTTGGTACTCCAGCCGAAGTACTCTGGTCCCAAATTTTACATTGACGCATCAAAGTCACATGTTGGCGTATCTCACGCGGCAGTTGGGCCATCCTTCTCAGAATGCAATGTTCTGCACGCAGAGATGAGCATCTTTACAGCAGAGGCTTATGTGTTGCTCTTGGCTGTAAAACCTATAAAGACATTAAAACTATAAAAGGCTGTTTATTTACAGACTTTCTATAGCGTAGTAAGAGCTCTAGTGTTTCTACACAGACATAACAATCCAGCAGACAATGACCTCCACTCATCTCTATGTACTATGCATGTGTCTAACATATCTAACCAACATAGGCCTGGCCAAAGGTTTTGTGCACCAACATATGTGAAACATACCGTAATATGTTGGGTGCCAGGGCACAGAGGCATAGTGGGCAATTTGCTTGAAGGCAAATTTGCTACATCCATAACAACAGGAGCCTGTAACTTTACCATAACTATCGCTCCCGCAGACTTGAAGCCTTTCTTGCACAAAAAGCTGAGAAACTTTTGGCAATCCATCTTGGACACTGAAAGCTCGAATAAACTTCATTTAATGAAGCCATACCTACGAAATTGTCCTTCAGTATTAGAAGCACAACAGACTGATGCCATGTTCTATCGACTGAGAATAGGCATACGGTACGTATTCTTACCTGCTGACTGGCGGCGACTGTAGTAGATGTGGCAAGAGGCTGACTGTTCTCCATGCCTTGGAGGAGTGTCGGCAACACATTCAATTCGAGGCATGTCGACAGCTGAGTGTATCGAATTCAAGGCGACACACTCGGCTGTCTTCAGATCAATGGGCAATCACGGACACTACTGCCAGCCAGACTGCACAAGCTCTCGCATCTCTCTTCTCTGGAGGAGTAGGCCTGGCCAAAGGTTTTGTGCATCAAAACAAGACTGGTCCATTCAGCAAACCTGTCATTGCAAAACTACGTAGGCTGCTGTTTGCATTATGAAACAAGCTGTCGTAGGAGCTCAAGCACCTGGAACAGAGCAGCATCATTGAACGCATGGACACTGCTGAGTAGTAATCTCCCATCATGCTTGTGCAAAAAAAGGAAATGGTACAATATGCCTGTATGTTGATTTATGAGAAGTCAACAAACCAATTGTTGGAGATGGTAACTCCCGCACTCGGAAGTTTTGCACCAGTTGGCAGGGGCAACAAGATTTTAGAAGCTGGATTTGAAAGCGGCATAACACCAGCTGGAGCTGACAATTGAAAGTTGTCAATTCACCACGTTCATCACACACGATGGTCTCTTTAGATTCAAGCGCATTTGTTTTGGGCTCGCTTCATTGCCAGCAGCCTTCCAGAAGATGATGCGTGCTATTCTGCAGGGATGCAGAGGAGTTCTTTGTTACATTGGTGATATCATCGTGTGGAGAAGAATGGTCAGTGAGCATGACGAGAATTTAAAAAGGTTCTGCAGCACATCTCTAATGCCGGGCTGAAGCTAAATGACAAGTGTGTGTTTGGCGTTGACCAGTTGACTTTCCTAGAACATGTAGCGAGCAAGGAAGGCCTTACTCTTATTCATTCGAAGGTGAAAGCTATTGAACCAACACCCATGCCAAAGGACGTGATAGCACTTCGCTCATTCCTGGGACTCGCAGGGTATTACTCTCATTTTGTGCCACATTATGCTGGGGTGGTGGAACCCCTTGGGAAACCGCTACGTCAAGGGCAAGCATTAAATTGGAATGACGATGCACAAAGGAGCTTTGAGCAGGTCAAGCGCTCGTTGTTGTCATGTGAAGTGATCCATTTGTTTGATCCACAGATTGCAGTGGTGGTAACAACAGGTGCTTCTGACACCGGCCTGGGCACTGTCTTACAGCGGCCAGCTGGAGAGCAGCTGCGGATGATTGCTTTCGCATCCAGATCACTTACAGCTGCAGAAAGGAAGTACTCTGCTGGGGAGGAAGAGGCACTGGTGTGTTTTTTTTGCCTCCAAACGCTAGCAAGTGTACCTCTGGGAGACGATTTATTTTCAGGACTGACCACCAAGCACTTGTGACCCTGTTTTCATCAAGAGGCAATGGGAGGAAGCCATTGCGTACCGTAAGATGGTCAGCCAGATTGCGGTACTATAACTTCGACATTTTCTATCAAAGAGTGTCGCAATCAGCGTGTGGCAATGTTATGGCATACACATTGTTTAGGTTATCTACAATATTAGCCACACCACCTGATATAGAAGAGCAAGTGATTTCATTTGTTTCATCTTGCATCACCAAAGAGCAGGTGCAAGTGGCAACAGCTGTAGATGAGACGCTACAGTTGGTGGCCAAGTACATCAAAACAGCATGGCCACTCAAAAGGATGCCACCATAGAAGTTGATGCCATATTTCATCAGTTACAAGAACAACTTCACATTGTCGAGGGCATGGCTTCAAGGGAGGACAGAGTAGTTGCGCCACGAGTGCTGATGGCTGATATATAGTTTCCTTGGCCTCTGAAGTGCGCACCCTGGCATCACAAGAACGAAACAAAGATTGCGAGACAAGTACTGGCGGCCAAATATGGACAGGTAGGTGGAAGACTCAGCATGAAGCTGCTATGTGTGTCCGTCTGCAGATAAGTCGGCAAAGAGAGCCCTGGAAAAAGTTGGCTATGAACATTGTTGAACTACTGAACATGCCTGGAGAGAGTCCAAAGTTAATCATCACGTTGGTGGACTATTACACGAAATGGCCGGAAGTTTGCTTTTCAAACAGACTTATATCACAAGTCGTGGTTTTAGAAGAACAGTTTTTAGCCGAGAGGGCTACCCAGAAGAGCTTGTGGCTGAAAACAGACCACAGTTCAAGTCCAAGCTGTTTGAGAACTCTTTGGAAGAAAGGGGCATTAAGCACTGTGTTCCCTCAGCGTATTACCCCCAGGCTAATGGGTTAGTCAAACATACTAACCGCAGCCTAAAAGATTTTATTCAGCGGTCAGTTTTGGAGCAACGACCTGTGAAGCTGGCTATCCTGGATTACTTGGCAGTTTATAGAGCCACACCAAACACCACCACAAGTGTTTCCCCTGCAAAGCTCTTACATGGGCGCCAGCCTAGAACCCGACTTGTTGGTATGCCATCAAGAGATGTCGCAGTGCAGCCTTCTGCAGAGATGCAACAGCTACGTGAGCATGTACATGCGAAGCAGCGCTGCATGAAGTACACAAATGTCAAGAGGAATGCGAAGGTGCCCAAAATTAAGGAGGGAGATGTTCGTGTTCGAAAACCAGTAGAGTGCACAGGGACCATTGACATATTCTCATCCACTGGAAGTCGCAAAGACGAGCATTCAGGCTTCCAGATGGATGTTGCTGGAATATGTATAAGCTGGCCACGGTACCAAAAGAGTGCCTTGTTAAAGAAGGGCAGATATGCGAATCACGAGCACGAGTTGGTCAAGTACCTTCTCTGGGGTGAACTCAAGTGGACATACCTTCAGCCCAAGTGACATCCCAGCCCACTCCAGGACTGCAGTGCATCAGAATCCGCAGCAGAAGCCGCCAGCCAAAGGGAATGTGATGCATCCTTTCTGCCATCAGCTCCCGATCCTGAGGATACCCTACGTGAAGGCCAAACTGGGGATGTTACAAGTCGGCGAGAACTTAGTGTCACAAGTCTGAAGAAGGCCAGAACGTTTTTGAGACTATGACATATTGACCGTGTTGTGTTCTAAGTGTACGTCAATTACCTTTGTTCTTTCTTTTAGGAGGGGATGATGCTGTGTTCTGTGAGCTGGAAGCAGCTCATTTTTGTGGCAACCTTTTTTAGTGCTCTTTTATGTTGGCAACTGTGTACGTATTCCGTTGGATAAATAAAAAAGAGGGCAGTTCTATCATGCTCGTTGACAGGCGCAGTTCACCGTCCGTGTCTTCCTTTTTGCACCTTTTCGAGACGGCACATTCTTCATGATACAACACACATAGACTTAATAAATGACTGGTCTTGAAGATTCAGCAGACATATATACACCATTACAATTAAGTAACATAATATGCTTTTTAGTTGCCTCCGGCACCCTGCAATATTAATGGGAATGACCATGCTGACGAAGCCCCCCAACCTGTACATGAGAGCGCACACTGTGTTGAATCCAAATTCGCAGGCTGCGGCCCTGCTCTACAATAGATGTTCCTTGAATGTGTATTGCCTCTGTGGGACTTTATGATGTTTTTACCATGCCTCGTTTCAATTCGTTGTACCCAGATCTACAGATACACCTAGCACCTAGTTTACCCGCTCGCGAACATATCATGTGGCTCGGCATTGCATTCACTAAATCCATGGAATAGAATGAATGACAGGCGAACCTGTGAATATCGCTGAGATGAGATATCTGTATCGTGTTTTATAAAGACATGCGCATCATGTTCAACTCGGCTTTACTGCGCATGCCCACTAATGATCGAATCAACGAACATGCCCTCGAAAGCTATCTTAAACATGTTCCCTCTCCTACCCACAACGTATAAATAGTCGAGCAAATAAAGCAACGGTGTTCTGTGTTGACTGACACTTGGCTCGATCGTATTCTTTGCGTGAACGACACAAAACATGATATCAGAAGTGCGCCGCCACCCGTGATGGAATTCTCAAAGCCTCCTGAACCGTTACGCCTGAGTGGCGACATTGCCAAACAATGGAAGCTCTTTAAGCAAAAATTCGAGCTTTTCCTAGCAGCCTCGGTGCCAAGAGACAAGCTTCGAGATGATAGCACGAAGACTGCCCTACTGCTCAGTTTGGGAGGTGAAGATGTGTTGGAAATCTACAACAACTTCACTTCCACTGAAGATGCCGAAAGAATGGACTATGCGACCATCATCAAGAAATTCGATGAGTACTGCGAAGCGCAGGTGAATGAAATACATGAGCGGTACCTATTTCGACGACGAGTTCAAGCAGAAGGTGAGCCCTTTGAACCATTCACAAGGGACCTGAGGCACCTGGCGAAATCATGCAACTTCGGCGTAATGGAAAATTCAATTATCCGTGACCAAATTGTATTTGGAACGAGCGACGACAAAGTGCGCCAGAAGCTGCTAAGGGACAAGGAATTGACACTGGCGAAAGCTGAGCAGGTGTGCAAATCCGCCGAGTTTTCAGATGCACAAAATCAACTTTGGGCACGCGAACAGTGTCAAGTTGACCGTATCCAAGCAAGGCCAAAGGAAACTGTTCCATCCCCAGTATTTAAATGCAGTAGGTGTGGTCGGGAGCATGGCTCAAGGAATTGTCCGGCGTTTGGATTCGCCTGTAGACGATGCGGAGGCAAGAACCATTTTGCTGTGCAATGCAAGAGCAACAGGCAAGCGGCAGAAGTCAGTGCTGACGAAGACTTCACGATTCTCGACGTATCGGTAGATACTGTCAGAGCCATCGTGACTGGGTAGCAGAAGCACTAGTCGGCAGCAAGCACATCAACTTAAAAGTGGACACAGGTGCACAAGCGAACCTTCTGCCGTATGGTATCTACCGCGCATTACAGCCTGCGGCACAAATAAGAGAAAGTAATGCAGTGCTACGCTCCTATGGGGGAGGAATAATCAAGCACTTTGGGGTAGCCAGATTGAAGGTCACAGTCGGCAAGACGGCGACTGAAGTCGACTTCTTCCTTGTAAAGAAGGGATGCGCGATTATTGGTCTCGAAGCAAGCGAGTGCCTGGGGCTCTTCGTCAGGTCAGTTGATGCAATGACAACAAAGGGAACTACAGAGTTCATGCAGGAATACAACGACGTCTTCACCGGCACCGGATGCCTTCAGTGGCCGCACAGAATGGTGGTGCGAGAACACGCCGTACCGACGGTCCAGATGGCTAGACGAGTACCCCTGGCGCTGCTGAAACCACTGCGGGCTGAACTCGACCGGATGCTCAAGGCAGGCATCATTGCCAAGGTGGAAGAGCCAACAGACTGGGTAAGTCTGTTAGTTATCGTCAAGAAGAAGGACGGTCAGCTACGTATATGCATGGATCCTAGGAAAATTAATGAAGGTCTCAAGCGGGAGCACTTACAGATGCCTCGTCGCGATGACATAGAAGCCGAGCTTGCGGGAGCACGATATTTTTCACGACTAGACGCCAAATCTGGATTTCATCAAATACCGTTACATGAAGAAACATCCAGGATCTGAACGTTTTCGACCCCGTTTGGGCGTTATCGTTTCCTCAGGCTTCCTTTCGGCATAGCGTCAGCATCCGAAGTATTTCAAAGGTACATGAACGAGATCTTTGACGGAATTCCTGGTGTATGTGTGTACGTCAACGACATCCTAGTATGGGGCTCTTCAAGAAAAGAGCACGACGAAAGGCCACGAGCTGTCCTTCAGTCCGCGCGTAAGCGGGATTAACATTCAATGCTTCAAAATGTGAAATTAGCGTGCCAGAAATTTCTTTTCTTGGCTATGTTATTTCCGAAAACTGCATATGGCCAAGCCCTGATTCCGTCGAATCAGTTCTACGTCTACCACCACCGAGGGACAAGAAAGGAGTTCATAGAATGCTAGGTGTTGTCAACTATTCCGCTGAGTTTATACCGGCCCTCGCAGAAAAAACTAAGTTACTCCGAGACCTGATAAGAAAAGACAGTGTTTTCGATTGGACGGATAACCATGCCACAGAATGGAACCATATCTGTGCAACTTTAAGCAGCCAGCCAGTTCTGGCTATCTTTGACCCGATGCGTGACACTAAAATAGCTTCGGATGCATCGCAAAATGGCATCAACTCAGCATTGCTACAGCATTACGGGGACGCTTGGAAACCTGGTGCGTATGCTTCGCGAGTACTCACCGACACCCAAAAACGATATTCACAGATTGAGAAGGAGGCGTTGGCTATGGTATACAGGTGCGAGAAATTTCACCATTTTGTTTATGGACGCACGGTCATCTTCGAAACAGACCACCGCCCCCTGATCAATATTTCGCAAAAGGCAATTGCTGACATGCCACCGAGACTGCAGCACTTCTTTCTATGTTTACTAAAATACAATTTCACTCTGCACCTTGTTGGATGGATGGATGGATGGATGGCGGCTATACCCTTTGTAACGGGCGGCGGCTGGCGCCACCTAGCCTTTTGCTCCCCCCTCCTATTTTATTATTATTCTTTTTTTTCTATCTTTATATCCTCTTTTTTTTTCTCAACCTAGTTTTTACTCCCCTCCCCCCCCCAAGATAACTATCTAAAACAGTAGAGGAAACATTTTGTCCCCGATTTATGTTATTATCTATCCCTTGACTTCCTCCACCAATCCTCTAGCCTCCCCTTCGTTACTGCCACTCTTTTCTCGTCTATTTGCCCTCGTTCCCCGGGAAAACCTAATGCCCCTTCCATATCTGCCTCTGTTCCCTCTGCCAGGGTCGGGCGAAGGGCTGTGCATCTCAGCACTATATGTTCAGTGGTCTCCATTTCAGCTCCGCAAGCTGCGCACAGAAGGTCCACGTCTTCAAATTTATCCCTGTATGTTTTCGTCCTCAAAACCCCCGTCCTAGCCTCGAATAATAGTGAGCTGCCCCGCGAGTTATCAAATAAGAGCTCTCTCTTAATCTCCTGTTTTTGTGACCTATACATTGATAGCGATGGCTTTCCGAGCATTCTTTCTTCCCACATTTTTCTTTCCGTCTCCTTCATCTCCTTTCCCACACTAGAACCACTTTGGATCCCCTCCCTCGGCTGTAGGTATCTATTCCTCAGCTTCCTCGTTCGGAGTGTCCACTTTGTGTTCAAACTTTTCATGTACAGATATTTGTACACTTTTCCTGCCCACCTTTTTTCCTCCAGTGCTGAGAGTCTCTGTCCAAATTTTATTTTACTTATTGCCTCTCTACCTTCAAATGACGTCCATCCCATGTCCCCCTGCACTCCCTCATTAGGGGTGTTCCCGTGTGCTCCTACGGCCAACCTGCCTACACTTCTCTGTCTCGTTTCCATGCATGCCTGAATTTCCGATTTCATGCACAGTACTGAATTTCCGAATGTGAGGCCAGGTACCATAACCCCTTTCCATACGCCCCTAACCACCTCGTACCTATTATAGTTCCAAAGTGCCTTGTGTTTCATTACAGCCGAGTTCCTTTTCACTTTTTCAATCATAGTTTTTTCCTGTTCTTCCAAGTACTTTTTGCCCTCGTTTAGCCATATGCCCAAATACTTGTATTTTTGAACATGATCAATCTTAGTGCTTTGTATTTCCAATGGTTCCCCCCTTTCTGCATTGTATACTATTACCCCAGACTTCTCTCTACTGAATTGGAGTCCCAATTTTTCTCCCTCCTCTCCACATATGCTCATTAGTTCCTGTAGTCCTTCTCGGGTGTCAGCAAGCAGTACTATATCATCTGCATACATCAGTCCGGCTAGTACTTGAACTACCTTCTGCCCTTCCAGCATATAGCTTATGTCGGTTCCTATTGTGCTCTGTTCTAGTCTCTTTTCCATTTGGCTCATGTAGATCATAAAAAGCAGAGGTGACAATGGACAGCCCTGTCTGAGACCGCTTCTTATTTTAGCTGGCTTTGTAGTTTCCTCCTCCCATGTTATCTCTACCTCATTATCTGTATAAACTTGTTGTAGGAACTCTATCATCTTTCTCTCTAGACCATATTCCCTCAACTGGCTCCATAACTTTTCTCGGTTTACATTATCATAAGCTCCTCTAATGTCTAAAAAGGCTATCCATAGTGGTTTCTGCCTGGCTGTCGCTATCTCTATGCACTGTGTTATAACAAATAAATTATCATCTAGCCTTCTGTTCCTTCTAAATCCATTCTGCAGTTCTCCCAAGATCTCTTCTCGTTCTGCCCATTCCTCCATTCTCTCCTTCGCCATCTGCATTGCTACTCTGTATATGACTGATGTGATAGTTATTGGCCTGTAGGATTTAATGTTGTCCTTGCTTCCCTTACCTTTGTAAACTAATAACATTCTGCTTGATTTCCAGTCCTGTGGAACATCTCCCCCTACTACTATTTGTTCAATAAGTTGTCGTAATTTTAGTTTACTTTTCTGGCCTAATATGCTTATCAATTTCATAGGTATGCCGTCAGGTCCTGTCGCTGTTCCCACTGGGACCTTGTGTTCAATTCTGTCCCATTCCTTACTTGTCATCCTTCTGTACTCCTCCTCTAATTCTGTCCTGCTGTTGTCATTATTCTCCATTTCGTTACCCACTGGTTCTGCAAATGCTGCCTCTATTGTTAACCTAATATATTCCTGAGCTTCCTCTCCCTCTACCTTTGTTCCATCTGGCGTGGTCAGTGAGTGCTGAACCACCTCTGTCTTCTTATTCTGTTGCCTAATGTGTTCCCAAAATTTCTTAGAGGCATTCCTGTCTTTTTTTCGTATCTCTAACATCCACTGTACCCCAACTTTTGCTATCTTGGCTTGAATTAATGCCATTGCTTCTCTTTTCATTGCAAGGTATTCCTCCCATTTAGTCTCCACCTCTTCTGGTGTGGCTCCCCTTTTCTTCGCTGCTCTGTGTTTTCTGCACGCATCTTTGCGTTGCTCTACGGCTTCCTTAACTTCTCGGTCCCACCAGCTTTTCGGTTTATATTTACCCTGCTTACTTCCTAGTTTCCTAATCTGTCCCTTCTCTAGCTCTCGTTTAAAAATACCTATTAACTCGTCGTATGTCCATGCCCTTTGTGGTTGCTTGGATACCATGCTTTCAATGTTTTTCGCCACTTCTTGTAGCTGCCTGTCATTCAATTTGCTGATACCTTTCCTTTCTTTAGCTTCTACCAGTGGTACTGTCCTTCCAAAACTGATTTTGATTCGTTTGTGATCACTCCCCAGGCTTTTTGTACCTTCCTCATCAATTTCCATACATCCCAACCGTTCATACAGCTTGTGGGACATTAGGCAGTAGTCGATTGTCGAGTGGGTGTTATTTCTTTCCCATGTTATTTTCCCATCACATTTAATTTCAGTATTAACTATCACAAAATCATGAGCCTCACAAAAATCTACTAACATCTGCCCTGTTGCATCTGTAGCCCCGTCAAAGTATTCCAAATGTGCATTCATGTCCCCTAGGATGATTATCTCCCGTTTCATAGCTACCTCCCTGATGTCCTTGGCCATACATTTGAAATGTTCTGCATTCTCCTCTTTCGACCCATTCCCCGTTTTCAGATACACAACTCCCAGGATTGTCTCAACATTCCCTACGGTGCCCTTGAGCCACATGTGCTCACTGCAGCTCTCTCTTACCCTTTCCCAGTCCTGTCCCTTCACTAGCGCCCCAAGGCCTCCTCCTCTGCGTTCTTCCCTTTTTCTGTTGCAACCAACCCAGGTGTATCCCGCAATGAATGGTGGCTCTTCCTCATCTCTTAAATGGGTTTCGGCAACTCCATATATTTGAAAATTTTCCGTTTGTAACTGTTCTGCTATTTCGTCCCACTTAATGCGATTTCTTCCCCCCTGCATGTTGATGAACCCTACATTTACTGCCTTCTTCCTCTTCCTCCTCCGTGCTCCTGTCCTGCCCCCCTTCCCCTGTTCTTCATTGTTTACGTTTTGGCTTGCAGGGTCGCCCTGCGCGCCTGCAAAAAAGCCTGAGCCCTACGACCCACCCTCGTTCCTACCTGCCATCCCGCTGGTGTAGTGTAGTGGATGCCATCCGGGCCGAAAGGGGGGAAGTTTTTCCCTCCAATCATTCGGTTCACCTCCACCACATCACACTTCAGGGCTCGCCCCAACTCCCTAATCACTACATTTGCCGCCACTACCTGCTCTTCAATGAAAGGGCCCTGTCCCCTGATCTCTGGGACAGTACACAGGGCAATGTGCACCGCCTCAGAGGTCGCCCTTAATTTTGCGACTCCCTCTTGAATTCCCTCGACTCGAATTCCCTCGACTCCCTCTTGTTCCAGGAAAGCAGTTTGTGTTGCCAGACCTGCTGTCGCGTGCCTTTGTAGGAAAACTGCAAAAGGATGAAACAGAAGAAGACATCGAGATTCACGCCGTAGGTGTATCGTCACTTGTAATCGATGCCATGTTAGAGTGCCTATCAAAAGAAACGCGAAATGACAGCTACTTGCATAGTGTCGTCACGCGCCTTCAGAAGAACCAACCTGTGCAGGGACAGCTCAAGCATTTCGAAAGTGAACTGTCAGCCGTAAGCGGGGTGCTACTAAAAGGGTGCAAGGTCGTGGTGCCAACCAGCATGCACCAAGAAATGTTAAGAAGAATCCATGAAGGCCACATGGGACTAAATAAGTGCAAAGAACGTGCGCGTCGTTTGGTTTTCTGGCCCGGTATGAACATTGATGTCGCAAATCTGATTAAAAAATGCTCAATATGCCAGAAGCACGCTTACAAGCAACACAGTGAACCCCTTCTTATCCGCCCAGTGCCTGCGCATGCCTGGTGTAGGATTGGTGTTCACATCTTCCAGTACGCTGGGAAATCGTATCTTTGTGTGTATGATGCGTTGTCTAATTTTCCCGAGGTTGAGCAGTTGCAGGACACGTCAACAGCCGGTGTGATTGATAAACTAAGCGCAATATTTGCTAGACACGGCTTACCAAAAGAAGTGTGCACTGACAACGGACCGCAATTCTCCAGCCGCGAGTTTCTGCTCTTTTCAGAAAGATACGATTTCCAGCATGTCACTTCAAGCCCGCGGTTTCTACGCTCAAATGGCTTGGCCGAGAAAGGGGTTCAGGTGGTTAAAAGAATCCTTAAAAAGACAACCGAAGGAAGAGAGGACTTCTGACTCGGATTGTTCAGTTACAGGTCATGTCCTCTGGAAGACGGCAGATTGCCAGGTGAACTGCTATTTGGTCGACGGCTTCGAACGCCATTGCCGGATTTTGCTGAAGTACCCAGCACGTCTGTGCGGAAGCGTCGACAGACAGAATAGCCGAGATGCTCCCTGGCTCCTTTACGGAAAGGACAAGTCGTGCGAGTGCGTGGAGACCGATGGGATACCAAAGCCAGAGCGATGCGAGCGGAGCAACCAAGGTCCCACCGAGTAGAGACAGAAGACGGCAAAATGCTGCGTCGGAACCGGCAGCACCTTCTTGCGACAGCCGAACCTTTCAGCATGGAGTCATCCA
Source organism: Dermacentor albipictus (assembly GCF_038994185.2). Taxonomy (NCBI): domain Eukaryota; kingdom Metazoa; phylum Arthropoda; class Arachnida; order Ixodida; family Ixodidae; genus Dermacentor; species Dermacentor albipictus. The sequence continues at coordinate 3,224,061 of NW_027225585.1, forward strand.
CCGGAGATTCCACGGACGATGAGAGCAACAACAACAGCATTGTAAACGAACATACATCGTCAAACGGAGGTGCACCGGCGATATCAAATGAGACAAGTCTGCTTTTGAGGAGATCAACACGGCAAAGAAGACCACCACAGCGCCTCCAATACGGCAGCAATTTTAAGCAATGTTCGTAACCCCTCGCAATACCTTTCGATAATATTTTCACTTTCGTTTTTGTACAGAAAAGAGGATGTATCGTGTTTTATAAAGACATGTGCATCATGTTCAACTCGGCATTACTGCGCATGCCCACTAACGATCGCATCAACGAACGCGCCCTCGAAAGCTATCTTAAACGTGTTCCCTCTCCTACCCACAACGTATAAATAGTTGAGCAAATAAAGCAACGGCGTTCTGTGTTGACTGACACTTGGCTCGATCGTATTCTATGCGTGAACGGCACGAAACAATATCCACACGTTTATGTCGCCTTCTCACCCAGCAGTGCTTAGAGTCAAGTGATGTGCACTGATGATACACTGGACAATTGTCCAGTGTCCTACCATAAAGTTCTATGCGAGTGATTTTTAGGGAACTCCTCGCAAGACTATATTTGCGCTGCTCAAGTTCCTGAGGTCTACGGGCCTACATGACAGATTTAGGAATGCGGCCTGCTACTGCAGTATAGTATGTGGGGTTTACTTTGTTTGCGCTTCTCTCTCTCTGTCTCCCTTTGCACTTTCCATCTTGTATCCCCACCCCGCTTTCCTCTCGTGTAGGGTATAGCCACCCAGAACTACCTTTAGTCATCCTTTCTGCCTTTGTATACTGCACATCCTTTCTCTTTCATTATTGTAGTATTTGTTAACATTCAATGGAAAGAATTTCGGCTCTTGTGGAACGTTCCGAGAGTTGAGAACCATACAACCCAACTGCATAACTAGTGAAAACGAAACACGCTTCTACCCACCACATCACCGTAAGATAGAAATCCTGTTACCACCCCCTTTATGTGCCTGTATCTCTCCGTCTGCATTCAAGCTGTCAAGCAGGAGTGCAGGCAGACGCATAAGCCAAGGGAAGTGCTCCGTATAGGTGCCGAGACAGCGTGGAAGGTAGCCTGTCAGTTTCCGTGTGTAAGCAAGATTTTGTCAAATATATTCAAACCTTAACTGAAGATTACCATGTCTGTAAGTGTGTTTTGGATTTACAATATGGGAACTTTGAGACTTTTGATGGCGCATACACTTTCATGACACCACAGGCAAATACTAATGGGAAAAGGAGGGCACCCAGGAAGCTCAAGTTGGCTACTAGCTAGCTTGATACAGCTTGAGCAGGCTAGAAGCAGCTTGAGCTATGTCAAGCTATAGTTTAGACATGTTCAAGATCCAGGGAAGCCTCAACGAATGGGGGGTGGGGCGCGACACGGCTAATTTTGTGAGTGCGGAAGTTGCCAGCACGCTTCGGGAAAGGTGAAGGTATAGTGGCATTGATAGGGCCTCTGGATAGTTGCGTTGATAATGCATATGAAACCTCTTGTAGCATAATCAGCACCACAAATGGAGCATGCTGAAACCGATTCTTCACAAATTTCCTATGCACGTTCTAAAGTGCACACCTTCGCCGGTTCAAATCTGGCACTGCATTGATAGCATGCTGCGACTTGCAGCCCGCAAAGGGGGTGTGCAATTTTAAACGACCACAAAGAGCAAATAAAAAATAACACGTATTCGGTACAAAAACATAGTTGTGCGTTGAAGTTGCTTTAAAGTGAAAATATGTAAGCAATAGAAAAGATGAGACAATTTTACTTAAGTGCAGCCCCAGCAGTGAAGGTGGCGCCATGTGCAACGGTGCCGCTTCGCGCTCTTTTTTGCAAATTTAGAAACTTTTGGCAGCGATGGCGGCGGTTTGTTCATTTTAAAGTGGAGCACTTTGGACCATGTTTGCAAGAGTGGCAGCAAGAACACCGCTTTATTTCTGTACGGTAAGTTATTTTATTACATGATTGAAGGGTTCCTACTTTGCTGGGAATCATGTTGCATGATTTGAATGGCATGAACGATGAACGGCGTTAACGGCATAAATGTTCTGGATTGTTGCGTTCATGCAGTTATTGACGGAGGCTGTTTCAGATTGCAAGTTTTTTAGGCTTGTTAGCTGCATTTTTTTTCTTTTGCCTCTTTACAACCTTGATACACTGGCTTTGAGGCTACGACGGGAGCTGTGTAATTCCGTTATCGACTCGATATGCGGTTGTGATACTATATTCATCACAATGCATACACTGCATTAAAACATGATCGTATAAATAACACTTGCAGGCTGCTATTACAGACGAAAAATAAGCGAAAACACAAAAATATCGCATGAAATTTGCCTCAACCCTATTTACTGAATCCCGAATCGGGAAAAAACTGCTAATGGCCCCAGATTTAGCTCATGGACATGTGTCCACTCCCCTATTGGGCATGAAGGCAATGCAAAAAATACAACGGCAGGCAGCAAAGAAGTGCGGTCACTGAAGGTAACGGCTGCTTGCAGTTGCGGCCTCTTTTGTACAACGCTGACAGTAAAGAGCACAAGTTTATGATACTGTTTCAAGGGACGCCACAATGGAGGAAAACAAGATTATCAGCAATTCATAAGCATACATATGCAACATTTCTTGAAAATTGAACTTTTAAAGTGGTTCAAAGATCTGACGGGCACTGCATGCTATTTTGAGTACAAAGATATATTACCTTCACACATTAGCTAAATGAAACTTGCAATTTCAAGGTTAAGAAATTTAGTACTGGGTGGGTCATTTCAATGTTCCTCTGTAAAATGAGAAAAGCATATCCACAAATCATGGTGAACTTTAAATTACTTTTGCGTGTAATGTTTTTGTTGAATGAATATAACTTATTTAAAAAATTATTTAAGTAAGATACTCTAACCATCAGTTGGCCTTTATTCTATTTTTACTGAATGGCTTCTGTGTTAGGCTATCCCATGTGACTGTCAAGACAGCTAGGAAAAACATGAGCAAGTTGGGAGATGGAAGTTCAAGAAGATGAGCAAAACGAGAACAAGGTGAAAGCCGGAGCCAATGTTTCGACAAATGGACTTGAAAAAGACAAGTCAACTAGTCGGAATGTTGGCGCCGGCTTTTGCATTGCTTGCATTGTGCTCATCGTCAAGACAGCCGTGTCGTTTGCAGTGCTGTCACATGGTAGTGTGTAGTCAATGCAGTCTGCACTTATTTCCAATTTTTTCATTCTGAGCATATGAATCTTTTTTTTCTTTCGGAGCACCTGTCATCACTCGGAGGTCGCACTTGAAATTCTGTGTAAGCTATCACTGTTCATATGACATTTTGCCTTTCTAACTGTCATGTGACATTCTGCCTTTCTAAATGCAAGAGGAAAACCTTGGATAAAGCGATTCATAGCTGTCATGGAATGTGAGCTTGAATTGAAGTGAAGTTAATTTGACTGCAGAGAGAAAGCAATGACAATAAATTTGAGACAAGAAACAAGGCTAAAACATCCATTTTGTTTGTTAAATAGTGAGCTATTACATTTAAACTGTTTACTTTACATAAGCCAGTGCAGCTTAAGGCTGTCAATAGCCAATGTGCTGTTATTTTGCTATTCCAATTTAAGTAGCTGTTTGTGTTATCTGCATAAGCTGATCAATGTCTTCTGAATTTCAGAGGCGACTGGGAATGACCTAATGTGAGCTAATATACTGCCACACTCTCAAAACAATGACAGACTGGCTGACAACGGGGGACTCTGGAAATTTGGACCACCTGTGTTTAACATACACCTAAATCCAAGTACACGGGTGTTTTTGCATTTTGCCCCCATCAAAATGCGGCCACCGTGGCTGGGATGCTGTAATGCATTTTATAACCTTGACTACATAGAATTCTTAGTGTGTTTTGTGGCACACACAAAAGTGAACTATGCTTGATTTACTGGCGGGGAACCTCTAGCTTTGCAATTTAGTTATATATACAAGCCTGAACTCTGGCTTGCCAGATAGCAATGTTTAAATGCTGTCAGCATCAGGAAAGGGAGCTTTAAGGTTTTTTTTCAGTAAGCAAATGGCCTTTCCCTTTTGAAATTTACCATATCCCATGTGAATTTGACATCAAAACAATAATGATAAGGTTGTTTGTCATTGTTTGTGCTGATGAGAGATTACTTAGTTATTTTTTAGAAGTATACTACAATATTTTTGTCTCGTTTTTGTATCAAGAATGGATAGCTGTCAACTCAGTAATTATGCTATGGAGCCTGAATTACTTGTTTAATAATACAGAAATATTAATTAATACATTACCTTTTAGTGTTACAGCTCAAAAGATGCGCAAAATGTAGTGTGGCTTTGGTTGTGAAACAGAAGTCTATTCATGTCACCTGTACTCGATGTGGTGGTCTCATGATACCAGACACAACTGACGTATACACATACACTATGACTGCTGTGAAAATAGAGGTCATTCAACACTCAACAGGTTAACAGGTGAGAGAGTCCTTCTGCCCTGCCTTAAAAAAAAGTGTGCAGTTGGATGGGTCAATTTGACGGCTTTCAGTGACAAGGTCATTATATCACCCACAACTACTGCATTAAGCCAACTATCTCGTGCTTGAGCTGCTTGTGACACCGCATTAATTCCAACTATTGTTTCGGTGATGTGAATAGTCTCTTGCTTAATGTATAAAATAGTGCTGCACTTGGAGTACATCTTAAACTAGCTGCATAAAATGAGATGTAATAATTATTTGTGCTACTCAAGGAATTGAGACTCCATGCCATAATCCGCCTTTTTCATGGCGCGACAGCGCATGTGCCCTGCCCTAACGGATTAGTCTCGAAACATTTTGAAAGGCTCACTTGCGTGGCCGAGTGCAGGTAAGTCCCCCGGAAAAAAAAAGTGCTCGGACGTGTGCTGCTGCAAACACTCGTGCCGTGTACCGCGTTGAAACTGTACTGGTAGCTTGACGTCGGTGAGGTGCCGAAAACACACATAGCGTAAGACTGCAACTCCACTTTAAAACAGAGAGCGGCCAGGGATTCACCCGAGTTGTTCGGACTGCACTGTGAGCCAGGTAGTTGCTGCCTTTCATTGATGGCTAGTAAATTTAACGAAAAACCCATGCATTACACTTGGGCGACATTTAAATACATTGTGTTGCTGACGAATCCTTCTTGCAGCGTCAATTCTCACTTACTGGTGGTGGCAGTATGTGCCTGACTTCACGTACTTGTAAGGCGCGATAACACTGGGCCGATACGAGAGCGACAAGGCGCCCACGCCAACGATTAACCGACTATTGTGAGTCACTGGAACAATTTTATCATACCAGGTTGACAACGATGCAACTGATGAGCACGAGTTGTGTTGCGACGGGCTTTGTTGTTGACGGCACCGGCAAAATCAGTGTGCCGACCATTGTTTGACCGAACCCCGTGCGATTGGCCGTCAAGCAGACAACACAATACCGACAGCGTCTTCGCCTGTATATATAATTAATCATGCTCAAAATGAGTCAGAAATGCCTACCAAGTTTAAATGCACAAGCTTCAACCCTCTCAAGCCGTGCCGGTGAAGGTTGAGCCAATGTTGATCCTGTTCAGCGAAGATTATGCCTAGTGCTTTCGAGTTCGTGCATCCGCTACCGGCGCACCTGAACTGGAATATAAGCAGTTAGGTCGAACGAAACTGCTTTTATAGTTCACTTCTGGCCTTCCCCACCACACTCCCATCTTTTCTTCAAGACACGCTGCACTTCCTTCGAATTATCGACGGCATCAACGCCAACCAAATTCTTTTCGACCGCGCTATTCTAGTCACTTTGGATGTTTCTGCCCTTTACACCAACATACCCATGAGTGAAGGAATTGAAGCCGTTTCTAAATCCCTCGCAATCAATCCCCAAGCGCACGCTCCTGAAGTTTACCTGTTGCTCCTTAAGTTAGTTCTAACGCTCAACTGTTTCGAATTCGAGTCTATTCACTACCTGCAAACTTTCAGCTCTAGCAAGGGTACACCATTCGTTTCCACGTATGTGAACACTTTCATGGGACAGCTTGAAGCAGACGTGTTGAAATCCTACCCTTTAAAACCCCACACCTATCTTTGTTACACTGACGACATATTTATAATATGGAAACATGGCACAAGCGTCCTAACCTACTTAATTAGCCATTTCAATCGCTTTCACCCGAGTATTAAATTTACTGCTCACCACTCTCCTAGTCAGATCAGCTTCCTGGACACGACGGTCTACATAGAATACGGAAAACTGAGAGCGACACTTTGCTGGAAGCCTATGGATAGCCAGCAATATTTAGACTACAACAGTCACCACCCGCAACACTGCAAGCAAGGAATTTTTTTCGGACAAGCGAAACGAATAAGAAGAATCTGCAGTGAAGACCACAATTATATCCACCACCTAAATGACCTCAAAACAATGCTAGAAGAAAGAAACTATCCCCAAGTTGCACTCAATGGAGCTTATGATGCCGCATCAAGATTAGCGAGACAGTCGGAATTGGCAAAGAAACAGCCCACACCAAAATCTGACAGACCACCAGCCTTTAAAACAAAATATTCTAATGCACTCCCAAACATAACCAACATCCTACAAAAATACCACCCAATATTATCAAGTAACGAGCGTCTTAGAAAAACATTCCCGGATGTACCTAGGGTTACCTATTGCCGCGACAGGAACATTAAAGACATGTTGATGCACGCAAAAGTCAGCCAACAGCATTCCCCCTAATAAAAGCATGTTGTTGCCGCAGGTGCAAAACCTGCAGGCACCTTCAAAGTGACATCAAAATTAAAAGCACCGCAAATAGTTATACACACGAAGTCAAATCTAGCTTCACTTGTACAAGTTCGGATGTGATTTCTATGCTTGAGTGTTCCTTCTGTAAGAAACAATATATCGGTGAAACAGGACAATCAATGAACGTCAAACTAAACAGACATCGCGCGAACACAGCTAAAGAGCTTCCCAAAGCCGTCGCTGAGCATTTTAACCAACCAGGTCATAACTTTGATGAACTTAAAATCTATGTCTTACAGTCAAATTTCTATTCTGAACGAGAAAGAGAATACAGAGAATCATACCTTATCCATAAGTTCAAGACGCAGCAACCAATAGGCATAAATGTTTCAAAGGGAGCTTTAGAATCTATTCGCTATGCTAAATTTCAAGCTATAGACAACAACACTTAGTTTGGTTTCTTAGTATTGTTTTTTTTAATTTTTGTTCCTTCTTTTATTTTTTTCCAGCCGGCGTGTCAGACGCCGTTGACACGCCGGCTAACATGTGGGCGCTGACACGTGCTTGACAGACGGCCGGGTCATTGGCCTTGTGCACAGCGCTCCTTTATTCTGAATTTGACACGCTGACACACCTTCGCTCATTGCCGCATCCACCCGCCTTACACCCTCTCCCCTTTAGAAGAACCCCACCTATACAGACTGTGGCGAGGAAAGCATGTTGCCTTGAAGAAGACAAGTCCACTGGTCGAAACGTTAGCTCCTGCTTTCACCTTGTTCTTGTTTTGCTCACTTCTGGCTTTAGCGATTTGAACTCAACTACACTTCAATTTGCACGTCGCGTACACAATAAGCGGCAAGCGGCGACACAGCGCTATGCCAACGTCTGCACATCACCGTACCTGTAGGCTGTCGGTCGCATTCGCTACGTATATGGGTGGGTCTGCACGTGTTGCTTTGCCGACACATTTCTTAATTTTAGAGATGCACTGTTTGCCTCTGAGTCAAACGGAAAACAAGAGACGGTGCATTCGGTATACAGCAGCATAAATAACCGTCCTGTGAGCCATGGCATCCCTGCATTCTCGCGAGAAAACAACACGCCCTATAACTGAGCACTTATGCGAGCACAGTTTTCTCTAATAATGCTCTATGGCACGCGTAAACTGTAAGTATGATGGAGTTAAAGAAAAGCGAGAATCAGTAATAAATTGACAGCCCCTAATATATGTATCTGGATCACAGTTGCCATTGTGTAAGTGGTTCGGTTGCTCATACTGACTCATCTCAGGGTGGAACAACATGGTACATATGCGCAAATATGCTTTCCTACGTTTTTACATTATTTCATATCAACGATGCACCATTTCCACAATATTTGACGATAACAATGATCTGCGGCTGTAGATGTCAATGTAAACAAATTCACCGCTTTGATAAATCCGACGCAGAAGGCTGCGCTGGAAGACTTCTTGAATATATGAAATGTATAAATAATGTGTAAAAGGAATACAAAAAGCGAGCTCCAAGTGCACAAATCAGCGACAAATTACAAGGCAGCCATGTCGGCAAACGGGACTCGGCGTGCACCCTCAGGCCTGCTCACCCAGTAGTCGGTGAGTGCTACATGGCTTCCAGGAATGATTCGCTATCCACGAAATGCAAAATCAATGCGCACTTAACGTGGGCGCAGGTATACAAAAATCAACCAGCGAAAGCCTCGGGACCTTTCCAAAACGTTTTCAGTGGTGTGTGGCAGACGGCAGTACAGGAAAATGAAAAAGGTAGATTGTGGGGTCGGCAACTACTTAAGAAAGCACAAAAGTAGGAAACAAAGTTTTTATGTCAGTATTAATGAATTTCTCCTGGATACAGTTATTGATTTTAAAAGAAAGTAATAATATTGATACACGCTTTGTTTTACACTACTGATGTTTTGTTTTAACTCATGCAGAATACTATAAACCTTTGTGCCCGCCAATCCCTGTGTAAGCAGCTGCATCTTTCCCTGAGGTAGCACAAAGAAGGAAGTTCCGTAGCTGTAATCTCATCGACCAACTTTCTGCATGGGAGTTCCAGTTGTCCATAGAAGATTGCAACAAATTATTCCAGGGTGAAATATTACACCCTGGAATATTATTACAAATGAATGTGTATTTTTTAAAAAGTGATTGCCCAAAACACAAATGCCTCCCCCCCTCCCTACAGCGATGCAGATACTATGAGCATGCGTTATGAACAAAAGATTTTCATCGCCACAAACTACGGGAAAAATGCGTCGATACTCATGCTTTGAACGCCATTGCATATGGATGCTCATTAGCATAATTGGCGCGGCTCGTTGCATCACAAATTATGGCAGAAAATATCTGCAATGGTGACCCGTGCAACATCATGCAACGTCAAACTGACATTTATGAAACGGCACTTGCTATGATGCTCATCACGGGATATACCTTCAGCCAATCAGCAAGCTGACATGGTGGCTACCATGGACCACCACCACATATTCGCAAAACTACAGATGCATTTCACGGGCTTCTGCACGCTACCGCTCACTTTTTAAAGTGCTAAAGTAAGCAGCTGCCAAGGACAAGAAAAAAGTATTAGTCTATAAGATTTGCAGATCCACGTCATGTTTCATGATGTTGACGAAAACGAAAAATTGCATTTTGCAAAAGTTCCGTTTTCCGGTACAAACTTAAGACATATGACCTCTTGACAGCCAATCAGAGAGTCAACATGTCGGATAAAGGTGGCCGTGGAGCCGCCATGCGTGTTGAGAATAAATCCCCGGACTGCATAATCGAAGAGGCCCAGTGTTGCTGCCATTCATGCACAGTTTTAGGAAGCGACTATGCAGATAGAAAAATTATGCTTTAACAATTTGTACTCTTCTTTCAGGAAAACCATTGCCCGTTTACACACTTCGAATGGTAGTCTTTCTATTGCACTACAAAATAAAAGGTCCTTGAAGAACGGTAGACTGTCCCTTTAACAACTACTGCTGCCCTGTTTCCTAGAAGAACGAAAAAGGTGGGCATGCATGTGCAAGCTTTCCTTTTGCAAGTGATTCATGGTCATGATCAATTGCCCAATGGCTGGTGTATATATAGGTTGCACATGATGCAACGCCTTTGCTGTTGTGGCAAAAGGTGGCAAAAAAATTGAGTCACTCAATTAATTGGTTACGTCCATGATATGTGACATCATACATTGTCATGTGTCCTTTACAACTCTATTCTAATCTACCTTGCTCTTATTTAAACCAACCTTAAGCCACTTTAATTCACTTTACTTCTTTAATTGTCTTTTCTCGACCTTAAGACACTTCACTCTAACTTGTTCTAACTTTAATTCTGTGTTACTACTGACGGAATAGAAGATGCTGATGACATCAATGATGATGATGATCTTTGTCACCACTCGTTGCGGACAATGCCAGCTTTTTCGCCTCATGGGACATATATTACTTTCGTATTAAGAGAGTGAGGGGCTTCGAAAGCCTCAGAACAGAGAGCAAGCAATCTACTGTGCAACACTGGAGGCTTCCTGATGCATGCAGCTGAATAATATTCGGCTCACATGTTCATGGAAGCATTGCCTTCGGATTGGGAATGTTTTCTTACGATGTCCAAAAATTGTTTCAGTGCCACCTAAACTGTTGATTATATAATCTCAACCTACCACCACAGGGACCAGAGAGAAAGGCCCATTCTGGCACAGGACGTTAACCAGTAATGCTGGCTGGTTTCAACTGCACCTTGCAGAATCTGGGAAATGCTGCAATGGGACTGGGCAGTATATCGGCAATCACTGGAGAAACTACATTTTGGCACAACCTGAACCAATACCATGCTGTTGGCGCTAAAAGTGCACAGGCTGAAGATTTTGCAACAAAACTGTACCTCTGCGAAGCCTAGACTTGTATAAGTCTGGAACCAGTCCACAGTACCAGTATGTGCAACCAATGCAGTGTTTTATTGATTCATTGATTTAGTTGAAATTCAGCTTTTTCCCACAGCCTCGTAGGAACTTTTGATGCAGATAATGCATGACATGCTCCATATTGCATGAGAGAGAAAGAGCCCTCAGAACAGGCTGCACATGAAAACTGATTGGGTAAGTCTGTCGCCAATGGAGAGTTAAAAAAAAAGTTCTGTGCTCGTTGTTGCCATTACACCACAGTTTACAGTTACATACACAGACTTACTGCCACCACTAGCAAAAAAGGCAGTCCTGGAAAAAAAATGGGTTAATGACCCTTGCACTCCATACTAACAGGGGACTTTCAATGCCTTTAGTGAAAAATGACAAAGAGACGCACATCCTTTCTTTGGACTGGGAGGCACAGCCCTCTCGCACATTTCAGTGACACCAGAATCAGACAAGGACTGCTATCACAGACATAATCTCGCAATTTGGTAAGAGCCTCAAGAATACTTCTGTCGCCTTCAGGATGCCATAACTCTAGGAAAGCATGGCTAACATAAGAACTGGAACTGCTTCATTTGCTTAAAAAGAAATACACCCATAAATACATTTCAGATGAACAGAAGTTGGAGCTGGTCACTGATTTATTTAAAAGGGATGAATGCTAGACTAAAACTTTTGGTGCACAACCAGCCACAGTGCATATCATAATCAGGTGAATAGTATGTCTTTTTTTTGAATTGGCTACACTTAAAGCACTTATTCAGGGACTGCACCAGTATAACTGGAGTCCCGTGAACAAGATAACAGCTGGAGAATAGTGTTTTGAATTATTGCCAAGGAAGTATAAATACAGGTAGCTGTTACGTGCCTTGGAGTTAAACAATGATTATAAAAGAAGGCCTCAATTTTATTTAGGCGAGTTTTCTTCAAAATAAACTTTTTGTGCATTGCCACATTCCTGAATAAAGTGTATACCTAAGGAACTTCATGCAGGGGCTTAATGCAATTCTTCAAGTTCCTTTTTAGCATTTCTCAGCACAGCAAATGAAGGGGCAACTTTCATGAAACTACTTTCACTACAAAGAGTCTTTGTAGCTCTCTCTAAATGAAAAATTACTGACACCAAACAAATATGCCTGATTAAAACTGCACTGCTGATGTCTAGTACAGGTAAAGCTGAAAGTAAGTGGAGCATGCGATCAGTGGCCAAATTTTCATGCTGCACAACTCTGCAGAGCCCTAGCACAACTTGTCACAAAAAAATATGCCTGCGCTTGACTGTGATCACAGTTGGCACATCCTGTGCATTATTATATCCCTTGTCACAAGCAACCTGAGTAATATCGTGCTACCTGTGCAACTTCACAGGTGCTCTGTCGATACTGACATGAAAGTCTCGGCAATTTAATGTGCTGTACACATGAAAAAGTCCTGGCTCTCCATAAGGCCATCAGATGATGGCAGACTACCGATTGTAGAAGCGAACTGCGCGGCTTCAGAATACAGTAGGCGACTGTGTACAACTACTGACAGTGCAGTGCTAGTCTTATGCCAGAGGTGTGACCAGCTGAGTGATTCTGAGCGTGGCACAACACTTTTGCCACCTGTGCTGGTGATGTAGCTGCCAGTACGCAGTTATAGATGCCATGCAGTGTCACTCAAGCCATCATTGATTACAAGATAGAAAACTTGCAACAAAGATAGCAGGGATCATGGCTGTCCAACACTGGCCATACATATCAGATAGAGCTAACGCTGCAATGATGTACAGAACATGCTGGTGATTTCCCATGCGTTCCAATAATTCCTTACTGCACACTTGCAGTGCTGTGATGGGTGATACTGTATAATAGGGTGTGAGGTTCGCACTTTTTTTTTTCATAATTTTGACAAGGTGCAGCCCTTATATGGAACTGAACTTTTTGGCCAAAATTGTGACGGCCAAGGTGGGGGTGCAGCCTTTACATGGGTCTATACAGCATGTTTGATTTCTCATGTGAAGCACATTCACAATTTAAAACAAAACTTTACTGAATCAGCAATCCACTAGTGAAATCCCATTGGGGAAGAAACATAACACTGAGGATGCAACCTGTGCACACCTGGTGCATTCCTGGTGAGTGAGGGTTAAGTGTTCACCTAACCCTCACTCACCAGGAACAGTAAGAGGGAGCTGCAAGTGCATTCCTCAATCCTGTTGCAAGCACAAACAGCATGGGAATTGCAGTATGCGCTTGATATTGCTTACGGTGGTGTACACATTAGCCACTTCACTATAATCCAGGTACCATTTAACAAAGTGTCAGTTGGTCCACCTCACCTGTGACAGAGAAGTCAGCGAGTTGGTTAGACTGACTAATTGGACAACCAGGTAGAAACTGAGTTCTAGACATGCAACTAATGCATAAACACAAAATAGATTTCATTAAAACATAGCCGTGCAGTGTATCTTAAGACTGTTTCCTCTGGCCTAGGCTGTTGTGATGAGGTGATGCCAAGCTTTTGTGCGCTGGTTATGTCGGGCCAATTGCACATCTTGCCCAACAAAGTGCGCCTATACTTGGCTTTCTTACACCCTGCGTGAGAACTTTTGGCACCTGCTGCTACAAACCAAACTTCTGTGTGGGAGTTGCGGCTAAACACTTGTTCGTTGGCAGGCACAAACACCTGACAGACACGCAACACGAGGGCTAATTAGAATTCCAGCAGAAGGAACCTTTGTAGTCGCACTGGTATTGGCAGCAGAGGCACGACGGTTGGCAAGTGCTGCGCGCCGAGGTAGCATCGCACAGCACGTCGCCCAAGCTGCATCAATGACCGTGGTGAGCAACAGACAGCGAGAAGCCGTGTCCGCAGCTTGTTGTCTCGTGCAAGCACGGCTGGCAGCTCCCCGTCACGGTCTCTCAACTCGACGTGTCCCATTCCACGCAGCAGAAGTTCGAAAGCACTCTCGTCGTCGGAAGACTCAAGCCCTGCAGCAAGGAGCACAGCGATGCGGGCCAGCGGCACCATGCCGCTGTAGTTACGCACATCTGGCGATGCATTGTGCTCGAGGAGGACGCGCACCGATGGGTAGTTGCCCTGGACCCAAGTGAAAATTAACAGAGACTGTTAGGTTTACAGATCTCAGCGCGCTACCTCTAAAACATGTGCTTTGTGAGCACTTAAAGTGTGCCTTCTCTTTCACTCTCTTGCAGTTATGCTTCAAATATGTAGGTTTTGCTACATTATATACCAGCGTGATGACAACTGTTAGGACCACTTCCCGCTTTCTCTTAATGCCAAATATGGCCCTTGCATGTCTGAAAAATTTTTAAAAATAATTCCTCGTGGTTGATAGCACTGGCAATATTTTCACATCCCAAAGGTTCTGAACTTGCTATTAACAGCTAGTACTACATCTCTGGTTATTCAGAACGCTGAGAAACTGAGGGCAGTAATGTCACTGGAAACTGTCCCAATGATCTGACCCAGTGTAACTGATTTTCTCGTAGGCAATCAGCGAAGGCTTACATATGGCACATCAAGAGAAGTGTCAGCAGCTAAGCTGATGCCACAATGAACTTGTACACTATCAGTGAGATGTGCAACAACTGTATGCTAAAAGTATGCCGTGATTATGCAACAACTCAAGTTAGTACACAGACAAAAATAATGGCAGCTCACAACAGAAGAAAATTGGCTTAAGCATAATTTTTTATATTTTTTTCGTCAGCTGTAATCTACATATTTAACTTTTCCTTCTGCATCATGTCCACAGGCACATGGCAAATGTTGCAACACAGCTGTGGTATTGTGGGAAATCACTGAGCGTACTATTTGAACGTGTCCCACAGGCTTCGGTTGCTTTCCAGATGGTAGCAATGGCAGCTGTGCGTGGGTCTCAGGTTGCAACTTAGAATCAACAACTCTTGGCCGTTTGAGCAAGCCTACTGCCTGAGCATGAATGGCAGCAGTGTTTACGTAATGCCCTACTTGTTTATTGTAAAGTTACACAGCTCACTTGCTCCCATCAGTGCTGTCTTTCTCCTCAGTGCAATAGACCTTTTTGCTACCATCAATGCCGTTGTTTACGACTTATAGAAGTTCACTTCCCCCTCCTTTGGCCACCAAAATTTTAACCTTCTCTACACCCTAAATAAAAGAAATTCGAACCTTTTGAGGCTTGTATTGTCTCCCAACAATAATCGTTATCTATCTTGCATGCATCTTATTTCATGCTGAGCTCTCAGTACTTTGAGATCATGAACAGCAAGTAGCAAATTTGTTTGGGAACAAGACAAACACCAGAGGGTGCAAAATACTTTTAGTGTGTACACCTACAGAAATTGACAAGGAATTAATTGTAAGGTCGCAATTTCACATACTACATTCTCTTTTTTATCAAGACACTTATACAACTCAATCAATACCCTAATCTTCGAATCTCTAGTGATAATGGATGCATGGTAAATAGATTGTATCTAGGACTTGCGACATCATCCAGAAATTGCAAACTCCTGTAACATATGCTTCCTGGTCTGCTGACAACAAAAGATCCTCTGATTGCATGCTGTTGCTGATAAGCATAAAGTTCAGTTGACAGAGCGCCCAAGTCAAGAAGTTAAAGGTGTTCACTTTCTT
The DNA here is from genome assembly GCF_038994185.2 of Dermacentor albipictus. NCBI lineage: Eukaryota > Metazoa > Arthropoda > Arachnida > Ixodida > Ixodidae > Dermacentor > Dermacentor albipictus. Next base: position 3,239,404 of record NW_027225585.1, read on the forward strand.
ACTCAGCCAGTGTTCTTATGGATGACCAAAGGCAGTCTGTTTTAAGGTGAAGTTCTGCAAAAACTGCAATATTAAGTAATGCCCCAAGAAAATTTGCCTGGAACACGATTCATGCCACACATAAGCATTCCATACCTAATATGCTTGAAACAGACACTGCTGTTGTAACTTCAGGGGCGCCATTGGTGGCCATTCATTCGCATTATTACTGTGCCACACAGTCCTTCACACAACCACTGAAAGTGACTGCCACAATCTGCAAGCTCCGTTTGTTCCTTGAAAGGCCTATCTCAATGTGGCCACTGGAGCTTGCAGACAGGCAACAATTCAGTTCTTGGTTTGAATGGCCACTGAGAGTTCACATTTTACATTGCCATTATGGATACCTTCAGGATTCGAAGGCTGGCGCACACATGCACTCCGCCCGGTGTAAACAAGTGAAGATGAAAAGCATCCTCTGATAAAATCTTTACCCGTTTGCATTTACTTGCAATCACGATAGCATGAAGAAGCACATCAGTGACCATTTTTGGAATAATGATTTGGCATCCACGTGAAAATGTTGGGCACTTCAGTTTGTGCACTTCTTGCTATGAAAGTGAGCATTCTGAGAACCAGGTGAAAGCAGATGAACTGAGCAAAGGTAAAGGAGTTAACCACAAGAAATACAGATGGCTACCTGGCACGAGAAGAGAGGCAGCTGCCACTTGTGTAGCCTCGCTTGCATGCAGGGTTGCTGACCGGAGTCAACATCATACGGGGTATAAGCCGGTTACCCTGCACAAGAGAAGTGGTTACCAAGTGGCTACCCTCTCTCTTGTGCAGGGTATGTCACGTGCCCTTCACAACTAAAAATTGTATGATAGAGGAGCACAGAAAAAGAGGAAAGGTGGGGGAGTGCAACAAATGGTGCAACAAATGGTGCAAAAGAGACGTGCAGCACGATCACAGTTTTTCAGACAACCTCTCCTTTAATAAGGGCAGGAAGAAGCTTCTTAGTAAAAACGTGCAGGCCAAGAGAAAATCCAAAGCTTGCACACTAAAGTAGTGATGCACCAACCCACTGATGATTTCACCATTAGAATTGAACAGTAGGTGACACTGCTGACCCCTCCATCACTCGGAGGACTTCACACTGGACAGAAGTAACGTCAAAATTTTCGTCTTGTAGTTTATTATTTTTTTTGCATTAAATGAAGGTGCAAACCCTTTAAACCAAAAGAAAAAAAAACAAATTCTATTAAGTGCCAGATCAACCTAAATAATTTACTGGAATACTTTATTTCTAAGAACCAGTTTCAGTTTGGGTATCCAGAAAGTAGAAGCATCACATATGCTCATTTTGGTATGTATTTTAATTAAATTCTGGGGCTTTACGTGCCATTATGAGGCACACCGTAGTGGGGGGCTCTAAATTAATTTTCACTACCTGGTCTTCATTAACGTGCACCTAATGCAGGGTGCCCGAGTGTTTTTAGATTTTGTCCCCGTCGAAATGCAGCTGGGGCCTGGATTTGATGTTGCGTCCTCTGGCTTAGCAGTGCAGTGCCGCAGCCACTATGCCACCACGGCAGGTGTTGTGTAGCTTCCACTTGCTGGACTGCATGCAGATGAGAAGCCTTTGCCAGGCTCACAGTCACTGGCTTTTCTTTCACATTTTCTGTACTCAGACCTTGCCAGTAACTGAACACGAAATAAAGTGAAAGGAAATGACATCGTGATACGCTGGCTCTTTGCCACAAGTGATTGCTGTGGCTACCAAATGCGAGTGCAGCCAGAAAAAAATGAACTCAGCACTCTTATTTATTTTTTGTTTTTGTTTAGGGCAATGCAATCGTATCTAGCCTGATTGCAACACACTGTTGGCAAATTTTGTTCTATCCCAGGATGCCATTGTAATGTTGATGAAACCATGTCTTGTATTTTGAGACCATCTTTAGTATCAACTTACAACCATTTCCCAACTTTCATACCAGCTAAGTGCAATGCTTTCAGGTACGAGAAGAATGTCTTGGAGCACTGATATTTGGCCTAGTTGGTAAGGCATACTGAGGATTGTTTAAGCACACTGACAGACAAGGAGTAGCGAGCGGACATGCACAAGTGTCGTAGAGTTTGTACAACTTATAAATGTGTTAGTAATCCTTTAAATTGTACCCCATGCTGATTTGTAGCTTCTTCTGTTTCTAGCAAAAATTTCAAAATGGCAATTTCTTAAAATAAGATGAGTTAATTGAAATTGGTGCATTAGTGACAAGTGCATTGTTAAATGTCCAATCGCCGACCATACTCCATGCAGCCCTACATTAAGGAACAGGTTTGAGAGTTGGGCCAGTTGGTACATAACAGAAATGCGAAAAGTAACAAAAAGAACAATGGGACAAGGCTGCTGGTCAATCCAGCCTTGACTCGTCTTGTGTACACTGTGTTTCTGACTACTTTGGATGCGACGGCATCAAACGGCCCAATGAGCGAAAAAGTCTGTTGTCTGTAGCAGCGAAATGGCACCTAGTGTCCCAGTGTCCCTAGTGTCCCATTGGACGTGCTCAGCAAGGTGCGCTGCAGTGACCATAGGATGGCAAGAACTTGAATAAGCCTAGACTTGAGGAGCTAATGGAAGAAACTGGTACATAAGAAGCCGATCAATGAGTTAGTGGTAAGAGGGAAAATAGAGGAATTCCGGATCAAGCTACAAAACAGGTATTCGGCTTTAACTCAAGAAGAGGACCTTAGTGTTCAAGATATGAACGATAATCTTATGGGCATCATTAAGGAGTGTGCAATAGGAGTCGGCGGTAACTCCGTTAGACAGGATGCCTGTAAGCTATTGCAGGAGATGAAAGATCTGATCAAGAAACGCTAATGTATGAAAGCCTCTAACCCTACAGCTAGAATAGAACTGGCAGAACTTTCCAAGTTAATCAACAAGCGTAAGACAGCTGACACGGAAGTATAATATGGATAGAATTGAACATGCTCTCAGGAACGGAGGAAGCCTAAAAGCAGTGAAGAAGAAACTAGGGATAGGCAAGAATCGGATGTATGCATTAAGAGACAAAACAGGCAATATCATTACTGGTATGGATCAGATAGTTCAAGTAGCTGAGGAGTTCTACAGAGATTTATATAGTACCAGTGGCACCCATGACGATAATGGAAGAGGGAATAGTTTGGAGGAATTTGACATCCCACAGGTAACACCGGAGGAAGTAAAGAAAGCCTTGGGAGCTATGCAAAGGGGGAAGGCAGCTGGGGAGGATCAGGTAACAGCAGAATGTTCTAGAAAAACTGGCCACCCTGTATACGCAATGCCTCATGACTTCGAGCGTACCGGAATCTTGGAAGAACGCTAACATAATCCTAATCCATAAGAAAGGGGACGCCAAAGACTTGAAAAATTATAGACCGATCAGCTTACTGTCCGTTGCCTACGAAGTATTTACTAAGGTAATTGCAAATAGAATCAGGAACACCTTACACTTCTTTCAACTAAAGGACAAGGCAGGATTCCGTAAAGGCTACTCAACAATAGACCATATTCACGCTATCAATCAGGTGATAGAGAAATGTGCGGAATATAACCAACCCTTATATATAGTTTTCATTGATTACGAGAAAGCGTTTGATTCAGTCGAAACCTCGGCAGTCATGGAGGCATTATGGAATCAGGGTGTAGACAAGCTGTATGTAAAAATACTGAAAGATATCTGTTGCGATGGTTGACGGGTGGAGGCAACGCCCCTCCCGTAGTGAACGAGACAGTTGTTCCAGCCGAAAAACGCCGGATTATTCACGCTCGGAAATATAAAGAAAAGATAAGGGGAGAGGGAAGGTGTGACAGAAAGAGTGCGCACATGTGCACTGAAGGAAATAGCTTGCTTGTCATGTTCATAGGTTACCGCATTTTTTCACCCTTAGTAACCAAAACGCACGACAGGTTTCTTTGATCGTGTGGAGCGACGTAGCTCCTGAGGTTGCGCTTCTGGTCATAAATCATACCTACTTTCTGTTCGTAACGCCAAGTACTCATTTTATCACAATGACTTACCAAACTTACTTATAAGAAACCCCAAGCAATTCTGGCGAGTTTTAAACCCAACACATCCTCCCGATATTAAACTGACGAATTATTCACATGAAGTGGTGACTGACCATGACTGCGCAGAAATATTTAACCATGCATTCACATCTGTGTTCACTACCGAACTCGACGCACCTTCACAATTACCACCCTTTAACTTAGAAACCCTCATGCCGGCAGTCACGTTCGTCGAAGAAGGCATTTCATCCATAATTCATAATATGAAACTTTCATCATCAGCTGGTATGGACCTGATTAATTCAAAACTATTGAAAAATGTGGAATCAATTTGTGCATCATATTTATGTCTCATTTTCTCACAGTCACTCTCCTCAGAAATTTTGCCTCTTGATTGGAAAACGGGGAAGGTCGTTCCAGTCTACAAATCAGGTAACAGAGACTCGCCCTTGAATTACCGCCCCATTTCATTGACTAGTGTGCCTTGTAAAATCATGGAACATGTCATCTACTCACAAATCGTAAACTTCTTGGACTGAAACCATTTTTTTCACCCTTCACAACATGGGTTTCGTAAGGGCCTCTCTTGCGAGACCCAACTAGCGCTTTTCCTTCACGACTTGCACACTAATCTAGACCGTAACATGCAGACCGACACCATCTTTCTTGATTTCACTAAAGCTTTTGACAAGGTTCCCCACCGCCGGCTATTACTAAAACTCTCAAAGCTGAACCTACCCCTTAATATTCTAAAATGGATTGAAGAATTCCTAACTAACCGCTCTCAGTCAGTCTATCTTAACGGCCATCTGTCTACATCTCTCCCGGTTACTTCAGGGGTCCCACAAGGTTCTGTCCTCGGTCCCCTCCTAGTCTTAATATATATTAACGACTTGCCCCTGCATGTTTCCTGTAGTATTCGAATTTTCGCAGATGATTGTGTTATTTACCGCACCATTAATAACTGTCACGATCAATACACTCTTCAGACAGAGCTTAACAACGTACTAAATTGGTGTAATAACTGGCTAATGTCCCTCAATCCTAGTAAATGTAAACTCATGTCCTTCACTCGTCGTCACAATCCATATCTCTCTCATTATTTAATTTCTAACACACAGATTGAGCAAGTACAATCATATAAATATCTAGGAGTCACCCTCTCTTCTAATCTATAATGGCAGGTACATGTCGGTAACATCATTTCAGCATCAAACAAAACACTCGGTTTTCTAAAACGTCACCTTCGTCTTGCCCCACCACATGTTAAATTGCTCGCGTATAAATCACTTATAAGACCCAAATTAGAATATGCATCCCCCATCTGGAGCCCCCATCAAGCATATGTAATCACCGCATTGGAAGCTGTGCAGAATCGTGCTGCCCGATTCATTCATTCCTCATACTCATATGACGTCAGTGTTTTATCCTTGAAAGCTACATCCGGACTGACTGTCACACCTCTCTTTTCGTCGTCGCATTGCTAGCCTCACCCTTTATCACAAACTCTTTTATTCTCCTCTCAATCAAGCACCGTATATCACCGCCGCATCACGCATATCTCACCACACCAATCATCCCCTTCAAGTTGCCCGCCCACTATCACGTACTACTACGTATTCAGCTTCGTTATTTCTTCGAGCAGCCACAGACTGGAACGGCCTACCCCATGACATCGTCGCCATCGCTTCAACACCTGCTTTTCAAGAACGCGTAACAGATCACCTTCAATGTTAAATCACCATCGCTGTTTGTTTTCCTCACTACAAATGTAATCCCACCCCTTATGTAACACCCCCGAAATGGGGGCCTTTAAGGAATAAAACTGAACTAAAACTGAACTGAACTGGTATTTTCTCAGGTGTTTCAGAGGTCCTTGGTTCCTTTATTACCGGGGAACCCGTTGTAGGAAGCCTCGACAGGTCGACGGCTGCTGGGGTCTCATCTGTGGTCCGCTTACGAACTTGATCCAAGTGGCGGCGGACAAGCCCGTCCGCAGTTTTAACATCCAGGAGGCGAGCGCCGGAAGTAGCTTCCACAGTGCCTGGGGCCCACTTATCGCCGACACTGTAATTTTGCATGTACACATAGTCTCCCAGTGCAAAGTTCCAGCTCGAGTCATTCACAGCTTTAGCAGGGCAGGCTCTGGGAGGAAAAGACATGTCCAGTCTCTGAAGGAGAAGGGCCTCCTTGGTGTGGTGCGTTCCGATAATCGCACAACAGCTGGGCCAACGACGTTATGACGCAACTGCATCCTATCTTCTTCAAGCCTTCTTTGACGGTGCGCACGGCTCGCTCGGCTAGGCCATTACTCTGGGGGTGATAGGGGGGTGCCCAAATATGCACTATTCCATTTCACTTCATAAACTGCCCGAACTCTCATGCTGTGAATGGCGTCCCGTTGTCTGACACGACCGTGCGCGGTATACCGAAACGGCTAAATATTGTCCTGAGGGCATTAATGGTGCTGTGAGTGTTAGCCTGCGACATAGGAACCGCATCGATCCACTTTGTGTGTGAGTCGACGACTACCAGAATCATTTTCCCTTTGATTGGTCCCGCATAGTCGATATGCAAGCGCGACCACCTTTCGCGCGTATCGGGCCAACTTATTGGTTCTTTCGCCTGAGGCATCGGTAACGTTTGCACGCAGTTGTGGCAGGTCGCTGCAATGCGCTCGATGTCGAGGTCTAAGCCGGGACACCAAAATAAAGACCTGGCTTTTGCCTTCATAGCGGACACGCCTTGGTGGGCTGCATGTAGTAGCTTTAGCAGTTTCCCTCACGCATTTGTCGGCACTACAAGGCGATGACCCCAGTAGAGCACTTCTTCAGTAACAGACAGCTCATGCCGCTTTTTGTAGAACTCTTCCATCTCATTCGTTCCATTCGTTTCCATGTCAAAACTGCGCGGCCAACCTTCCCATGTGTACTTGCGTACCTGTGAGAGTACCTCATCAGCGACGGCGAGTGCTTTGAGTTCCTTTAACGGCATGGCAGGCTGATTCCACTGGTCCAGGGTCAGTACAATTTGGGCCTCATCCTACTGGTCCGCTTCGTCCTGTAACGGTTGAGGCAGGCGGCTCAGAGCATCGGCATTGCACATGAATTTTCCAGGCTTATGTTGCAATCGATATCGGTGGGCCCCGAGTACGATTGCCTATCGTTGAATGCGGGCAGCGGCCATAACCGGCGTTTGCCTGTCCGCTCTTAGGAGACCCAACAATGGTTGGTGGTCAGTTATTAGTGTGAATTGCCTGCCCAGCAGATAATCTCAGAACCTCGTGACACCGTAGACGAGTGCTAATGTCTCATGCTCGATCTGCGAGTAATTCTTTTCTGCGGCAGTGAGCGTCCGAGATCGTAATCCTAGGGGCTGATACTGTCCTGCAATGCGATGGAATAAAGCCGCTCCCACGCCGTAGGGTGACGCATCAGCCTCCAAAAATTACTCTTTTGTGGAGTCGAAGTGAGTCAGCACCGGAGCGGAACACAAAACGGCTTTAGCTTTCCAGAATGCCTCATCCTCAGGCCCTTCCCAAGACCATTTTGATTTCTTTTCTAGAAGTCGGTATAAGGGGCTGAGGAGCGTGGACAGATTAGGCAAGAATTTGTTATAAAAAGTGAGCATGCCCAAAAAGGACCGAAGCTCCGTAACGTTTCGAGGAGTCGGAGCCAGCTTAATTACGTCGATGTTCTTTGACGGGTGCAGCCCTGCGGCATCAATTCTATGTCCTAGATACATAACGAAAGGTTCGCCTAGTCGGCACTTCTCCGCCCGGAGCTTGATGCCGTATTCCCTGAAACGCTGCAGGACTGCTTGCAGATTCGTATTTGGCTGATCCTTTGCATCTGCTATTAAGACATCATCTAAGTACGCTTGAACCCCTTGAAGACCTTGCAGAACGTGCTCAATCGTTCTTTGAAAAATCGCAGCTGCAGACGCGATTCCAAATGGCAGTCGATTATAGCAGAAGAGGCCCTTGTGTGTATTTTTAACAGCTAATTTACGCGAATCTTCGTCTAGAAGAATTTGGTTGTAGGCATCGCGTAAATCCAAGATGCTGAACGGCTGTCCCCCGCGAAGCGTAGCGAAAATATCGTCTACTACGGGTAGAGGATACCTTTCCATTTCACAAACTGGGTTCAGTGTTACTTTAAAATCTCCACAGATGCGAACTGTCCCATCGCTTTTCATTACGGGAACCACCGGGGTGGCCCATTCTGCATAGGAAACAGGCGAGATAATGCCTACGGCCACGAGTCGGTCTAACTCGGCGGAGACCTTGTCTAACAGAGCGAACGGAACGTATCTTGCTTTGCAGAACCTTGGTGTTGCTCCGTCCTTTATATGCAGCCGTGCGGGTGGCCCCTTGATGAGTCCCAAGCCCTCCGTGAAAAGATCAGCGTACTGCTCCATCACGGGTGCTGCTCCTTGGCTCTCCAGCTTCACATCGGTTGACTGCGACCTGATCTGAAGAAGCAGCGCCCCTTTTATTTCCAGTTTCTGCAGTAAGTCACGGCCACAAAGGCTAGGGCCTTCGCAGTTCAACACTACGAGATTGCAGTCAACTGTCGCAGACTTATAGGAAGCTTGCATTTGCAGAACGCCCAGCACTGGTAACTTTCCAAGGTAACATGACAGAGTTAGTGCAGCTTCACAAAACGGTGGCCACTTATGACAATGAGCTTCGTATATTGCTTTAGGCACCACGCAGACAGGTGAACCGGTGTCGATTATCATTTTCAGTGGAATTCCATTCCACGTGACAAGTTTCTGTATGAGCGGAACCAGACATTCATTACTTTTTACTGACCATATTTGCAATGCATTGCTGCCGCTGTCTTCAATTTCAGCTGAACATTCGGTTATCGCCAAGGTTCGATGGGTGGGAACTGTTCGAGAGCATACTCTCGCCAAGTGACCTTGTCGCCTGCATTTGTAACACCGGCGCCTTCGCAGCGAGCACGCAATGGCTTGATGCCCTTGCCTGCCACAGCAGCTACATTGTTGCACTGACATACTCGGTTCATTCCTTGATATTGCAGGTTCCCCTTTCCGCTGAAAGTTGAGCCCATCGATGGCGTCACCTTGACTGTTTATCTGTTGCGAACCTAGCTCTGCGCTTTCTGCTGCTAGAGCAAGTGCTTCGGCTTCCGCAAGAGTCAAATCCTTCTTCGCTAGTAGCTGTTTCTGCAAGTTTTTCGACCGCACTCTGCAAACGATGCGATCCCTCAGCATTCGCTGCACCATCGAAGAGAAATTGCAGTTATGGGCTATTTGACGAATCTCTACGATAAACGCCTGCATAGACTCTCCTTCTTGTTGGCTTCGATGAAAGAACTTGAAACTTTCCGATATCTTGTTAGGAGATGGATCATAGTGCTCATTCAAGGTTGAAACGACTTCTTCATAGCTTAGCGATCTCGGTTTTCTAGGAGCTACTCTACCGCAAAGAATTTCCACGGTTCTCGATCCTAACGCTGCAACCAACAAGGCTCTCTTCTTGGCGTCGTCTGTAACCTCGTTTGCTTCAAAGTAAGCGTCGACTTTTACGAGGTATGCGTTCCGCTTATCTGTGTCCTCTATGAAATCCGGAAGCTTGAGGGCCATGGTCGCGGCTGGGCTGATGGGCATCTTCGTGTCGTGGCTGGTGCCCGGTCGCTCTTGCGTACCCGTGGGGGTTCTCGTCGCAACTGTTGCGATGGTTGACGGGTGGAGGCAACGCCCCTCCCGTAGTGAACGAGACAGTCGTTCCAGCCAAAGAACGCCGGGTTTATTCACGCTTGGAAATATAAAGAAAAGATAAGGGGAGAGGGAAGGTGTGACAGAAAGAGTGCGCACATGCGCACTGAAGGAAATAGCTTGCTTGTCATGTTCATGGGTTACCGCAATATCTATAGCGGCTCCACAGCCACCGTAGTCCTCCATAAAGAAAGCAACAAAATCCCAATTAAGAAAGGCATCAGGCAGGGAGATACGATCTCTCCAATGCTATTCACAGCGTGTTTACAGGAGGTATTCAGAGACCTGGAGTGGGAAGAATTGGAGATAAGAGTTAATGGAGAATACCTTAGTAACTTGCGATTCGCTGATGATATTGCCTTGCTTAGTAACTCAGGAGACCAATTGCAATGCATGCTCACTGACCTGGAGAGGCAAAGCAGAAAGGTGGGTCTAAATATTAATCTGCAGAAAACTAAAGTAATGTTTAACAGTCTCAGAAGAGAACAGCAGTTTACAATAGGTAGTGAGGCACTGGAAGTGGTAAGGGAATACATCTACTTAGGACAGGTAGTGACCGCGGATCCGGATCAAGAGACTGAAATAATCGGAAGAATAAGAATTGGCTGGGGTGCATTTGGCAGGCATTCCCAGATCATGAACAGCAGGTTGCCATTATCCCTCGAGAGAAAAGTGTATAACAGCTGTGTCTTAACAGTACTCACGTACGGGGCGGAAACCTGGAGGCTTACGAAAAGGGTTCTACTCAAATTGAGGACGACACAATGAGCTATGAAAAGAAGAATGATGGGTGTAATGTTAGGGGATAAGAAAAGAGCAGATTGGGTGAGGGAACAAACGTGAGTTAATGAGCTGAAATCAAGAAAAAGAAATGGGTATGGGCAGGGCATGTAATGAGGAGGGAAGATAACCGATGGTCATTAAGGGTTATGGACTGGATTCCAAGGCAAGGGAAGCGCAGCAGGGGGCGGCAGAAAGTTAGCTGGGCGGATGAGATTAAGAAGTTTGCAGGGACGACATGGCCACAATTAGTACATGACCGGGGTAGTTGGAGAAGTATGGGAAAGGCCTTTGCCCTGCAGTGGGCATAACTAGGCTGATAATGATGATGATGTCCCATTGTCTGCGACGCCACATCACGAGTGTGCCTCAACGGAGCAAAGATGGCGAAAGGGAACACATGTTACCGCAGTAGTGCACCAGGTGTTGTGTGAGGGGATAAGACATTGCCACAATGCCACATCACCCTCACTCTCAGAAGTCTGTGTCATGCGTGCGTTCCTTGTCTGCACAAGCTCTTGCCTGTGTTTAAAGTGTGCCTTAATAAGGCCAAATCAAAATGCACTAAGTGTCTCAACGTGCTTGCTTGCCCATGAGGAGTTCATAACTCGAAGAAATTCTCAGCGGCATTCAAATGGACATTAATGCTTTTGCATTCACAACTCATAAGTGCTTAGGTGTCCTCGAATTTTTTCACCCTTAAATTTCTACAATTTAAGTGCACATGGTGGAATCACTTTGCGCAGATGCTCGTTATCAAAATTTCTTATGGCTTAAAATTACTTATATCATCATTCATGTTGCATGGCTATGGCTACGAACTAAGGGTGGTGAAATGCAGGAAATCTTCCTGGCAGGCAGAGAGGAGGGCATGGCAGTGTGGTTGCATTTAAGAAAAGAAAAAGAATGCCAACATATTTTAGGAATAGTAGAAACTCTATTATGCACTTTCTGCACATTAAAATACGATACTTAGCAGGTACGAAGGCCAGGAAACGCTTATAAATTATTTTAAGTTTGCATTAAGGTTAGACTCAACGCCATATCTCATGGCATTGATATTAGCATGAGAGTGCGGCACGCATTCTTCTTTTGCCCATGCTCGTGCGTGGCAGCCGTAGCGATCACAGGATTAGAGTGAGCCAAAGTGTCATGACAGATTCACCTCCTGGGTACCAAAAGTGAAAATGGTTCATAGAAAAAATGACTATTACAGAAAACTATTTAGGGCCCCCTGATGCTTGCCATTACATTTCTTTTAGGGCTTAAAATGTTTGGATTTTCTTTTAACACTAACACTAACACACACACACGCACACAAAATGAAAAGTCTAAAATGTCATGACAGTGCTCTTTTAAAGGGCCCTTCGCCAGGCCCCATAGCAAATTTTGGTTATATGCTGGAAGTTGTTACGTGCCCTCAAGGAGCGTTCAGCCGCAATCATTTTTCAAATTGGTTCATTAATAGCCGAGATAGAAATATTTAAGTGCCGCAAACCCATGATTTCAGGAATTTCAGGAGGAGAGCGCCACTGCAAAGAGAGACACTCTCTTCACTTGTCCGGTCTAGCCTTCGCAAGTGAAATTTCTTCCATGCGTTCTCCCATACCAGACTTTGAGGATCGTGTCACGCATACGCCACGGGCACCGCCGTCATTTTTTTTTGTTTCTTTGTTGCTCCTCGCTTTTGTGATGCACGGCACACTTCCACTGACGGTGTTACACACGAGCTGTTGTGATTGTGTCGTTTTGCGCAGTGCATGGTTGTGTGCTGTGCGTGAGGACACCTGACTAGCGGTACAAGTCAGTGCTAAACGAACACTGATGCAGAAACAAACGGATCACAGAGCATGATCTCGCACTGGAACATGGTAGAAAATGGCATAGTTTCGGTGTCAGCGCATGCGTCTGCACGATGTCGGAACATGCAGCCAAAATAAAAGTACATCTCTCTTGCTGCGGTGCGAAGTAAAAGAAAAACATGCAGATATTCGGTTTGTACATTCATTATTTCTGTAAGCTTTAATTCATCTGTTGAAGCAACAGATTACACAAATAACAGATGTTGCCTTGAATAATTCTCGAAGTCACATGTCACCATGAGCGACGTCACAGTGTAAACACGTGTACGTAGGCGCACTAGCATGTGCACATCACCCCTCCGGCATGGAGCGCGGCGCCCGCGAGGAGAAGGGCGAACGGCATTCGGTTTGAAATTCCAGCTCTTTCCGTGGTGCACGTAGTGATGTAATACTTGGCAGACATGATCATTAGTGTGCACTGCACGCACGGCGCTTGTCAGCTCAAAATGGCCAGACCTAGTGAGGGGCCCTTTAAATGTGGCAAGAAACTGGCTAGCATTAGAAAGAGAAGAAGAAAAAAGAGAAAGAGGCTTGGTCACAGACAGAATTACTACTCCTAAAACTCATGATTCACATAATAGGTTTTTGACAAGTCGCATGAGGGTATGCATCCCTTTACAAAAAAAAGAGTGATGATGATGATATCGGGTTTTCTGGAAAAAGGGACAATATTGCAAAAAAATGTCCATGATGTAGTGAAACAGGCTCTGAATTACAGATATTAGCTGGGAAGTTAAAAATAAACTCCAATAGCAACAAAATTGCTATAAGAAAATGCTTGTTAAAAGGCATCAAACATCACCAAAAAGAGACTAAATTGCAGAATAGCAAATGTAATGCTTATAAGCTTCAATGGGAAACAATCCAAATATCAACATATCCATTTGTACTGTGATTTGGTGTTTACCATAATTTCTACAGGATGCTCTGCACAATCAGAAGTGCACATTGGGCTAGCTGCTCTAAATGTAAAATCTGAGGTCATAACAAGAAAAGATTTACTTATGTAAACAAAGTAAATTACTGAGAAATATGTCCATTCAGGGAGCATTACTGCCAAATGTAAGATGCTGAGTCTTGTGGACTGCAAAAGTTAACAGAACATGAGAGCAAAAAAAAAGAAGAAAAAGCATACACATCCTAAATAACCTAATGAGCAACATTAAATACTGTCTGCAGGTAGAACTTGCAAAAAGACAATAAAAACATGGATATGAACCATAAAAAGAAGTGCAAGTCTTTTGTTGTATTTGCATAAATCTTAGCAGTGAACCATTCATTTATAACACATTTTGTAACTGAAAGGTGAAGCCTGCAATTATGTACAGTTTCAGTCCACAAGAAGATTTAGTTCCTTACCATGCCAACCTTTGTGGCCACCGGTACGAGTGCAAGTGGCAGAAGGCAGCTGTCTGAAGGAGCTTTCCCAAAATTTAAAGGTGTCCTCCCCCCTCCCCCCCCCAACACCAGTTGACTTTATTACAACTAACTAGGAGAGGTGGTATGAACATCACCTTGTGTGCCTGCAGTTATTGGTTAAGCATGCAGTGTGTTTACAATATTCCAAATAATTTTTAATACATCTTTTATGTTCCCTTTTTTATTTTTAGCGCCTTCAAATTCTTGCATGTTCAATTTGTAATTACAACCAAAACAATTGTTTAACCACCTTGTGAATCTCACAAAGAGCATGCGCTGTTCAATGTCAGCACGAGCATAACACGCTACAATGCACATGCACCATACTCGTGGACAACTTCCTGCGGCAATGAAGACAAAGCTAACGGGGGCGGAGCTTCAGCACATGGGTTATGGCACCAAGCAGTTTGACAGCATTTGACAGTGCTTTTGGTTTCTCAGAACACTGAATCAACACAGATTCCATGTGCGACAGTTATGCGTTTGCTCAGAGGCAGAAGGGAAAAGCCGCAAAATAAGTCAACATTAACACTCCGTGGTTTGTTGTGCAATATTTAGCTGTTGAAGATAAGGTGGTTATGTTTTCTCTTCCCCAGCCCAAACTAACATTTATGAAAATGAGGCACTTTCTTCATAAGCGCTTTTGCTTATGCATGCTTTGCCCTTTATTGCCACAAAAATTTGTCTGCGAGTACAAGGCAACAGGTATTCTTCAATGAAGAATGGTGTGATATTGTGAACAAGAAGTTATGAGTAAGCAGTAGGATCGGCTGCCCAATCACATACTAGCGAAAAAAGTCGCAGTTTTGCCCAAAGAGCCAAGCACTGACAGGGATAGCAAGGCAGGCATTAAAGTATTACAGGAAGTAAGACTGGTGGTTTTATAGGCAGTACAAATTAGAGTAGACACTTGCTTACTAACAAAATGAAACTAGGAAGAAGCACACTCATGCAGGCACATTTTGCAGGCAAACGTTCTGTACTGCAGCTCCCTTTAACATTTCCCTGCGCAATGCCTCCAAAACTCAGAAGATCACATGAAATCCGACACTAGGCATGAGGAGAGAAAATGTGCATCAAGGCATTAGCCTTCTTGCCTTAAGAGGAAGCTTTAACTTGGGACAATCTCCAATTTCCCTTGAAATTGAGTGAAATTTGTTGCATTTGGGAGACACAATTGAATTCTGGTCACTCTAGAAAATAGAATCTTGACTTGGGCCTTGTAATTTTCAATAACTCCCAAAAACTGGCAAAAAAAGCAGTAAGTTTACAAATACGTAAGTGTGCACAGAACATGATATCACAGTTCTGTAAACTGCATCTGTTATAGAGAAGCTAAAGTGGACAAATTTGATATATGAATTTACGGATTATGTGGAATTGTTGTGATGTTTACAAGGGTTTTGGAAGAGGCCTACTCATAAGCTAAGCTACTAGTGGTGTATTATAGAGCAGTGCATAACACATCAATTTTGTCCACTTTACATGTATTATTACGTGCAGTTTACAGAAGTGAGATATAGTTCTTTATTACCGAGTTACAGAGTTGTAAATGTTATACTTGAGCTTTAAAAAATGTTTCAATTTTCAACAATTTTTGCAAACAAATCGATGGCCTGAATGGTAAATCTGCTTGCTATAGTCCCTAGACTTCCTTTTTTTTTCAAATGCAACAAACCTCATCAAATTCGGTGCAGTGGTTGATGAGAAAAACAATTCCTTTGTTCCTATGTATATTTAGATAGGAGCCCCTGAACTAAAGCATCCTCTTAACCGCTTTCCCTTAAAAAATTGGCCTGGCAAGTGTCACTCCCTGTTTCCTAGCCTTCCGTTGCTTCAAATGACCTGTGGGAGGGGGGGGGGGAGTCGTTGTGCTAGAATCTATGTCCAAGGATGCCGTAACCTGAGACAGACTTTGGGTCGTGAAAAATGGGGGGGGAGGGGGTGTCTCATTGCACGGTGCAATCACTATTATCATAGTTCTCTTTCTCAAGCTGCCCGAAGCTGGCTGCAGGTAGCTAGGAGAACATAAACACATGGAACATGATGCCGACACTGCAAGTGTGGCTGGAGTGTCTATGTAATTACTATCGTAATATAGCAAACCAAGACAAGCAGATGCAGGACACCTCACAGGTTGAGCGTTGTGTTTACTTGTCCTGGCTTCCTTGCACTACCACTTTTTTCATAAAGTATGAGCCAACTTGCCCATATCAAGATGTTTGCCAAAGGGCATCTTTTTTTCTTCCTTTCTTTTGGCCCGGTGCTTTCTGAATACAGGTGCTGAATACATTTTGTGTGTGCTGCTTTTGTACTCATTCAAGCTGTTACAAATGGTCAGTGCTTTTAATGTTCTTTCTCAGCATGTGCTACATGACGTTGCTTTAACCGTGGCACTGACTCTATCAACACTGGCTACACAGTATGTCAGCAAACAAATAGCTATGGCATGAAAATTTCCTCTGCATGTGCACACCAAATTTCTGGCAGTGGCTGCAGAAGTCAAGTGCCATAAAATGGACAAATGTCAGCAGGCAGCATTTTATTTGGGCTTTGAGATGTTTTGCTAGAATTCGGGTCTGCCTGGTTGAACATTATTCTCGCTTGAACAGTGTCACACAGGATGGGCACAGAAAGAACAAGACACACATGTTTCTTCATCCCTGTTTGCTGCTGTTTGAATCGGAAATCTCTCAGGTGAAAAATATCCAACTTTCAATCAGCAATCTTTTTTCCTGCACAAGCTTCCATGAAACATAAAATGTGTTTTCTCATATATGTGAGTCTACTGTATGTGTTTTGTGACTCTGTACACGACTGTATATGTTCTGTTCACACTTGCCGCTGTCTCCACAGCATTCGCAAACTATAGTAAGATTTATAATATTAGTTCTCTGTGGCAGCCTCTGTACTTGTGTTTATCAAAAAAAGTTATAGGCTGATTTGATTTGAATTTTTAAGGGTACATTGATAGAACATTTATCTGTTGTGTGTTTTAATCAAATTTTATGAAATTTGGTTGTCAGAATAACCAAGTAAACATATTCATAACATTTCCCTTCACATTTTCATACTGCCATTCTTCACCTCATCTTGTAATTGCCATGCTTCCTAACTTTGCATGTTTCCTTCTCAAATTCCAAATTTGGCCTGTTAATCAAGATGTTCAAGGACTTCTTCGGGAGAAACTTGTAGTGAAGAGTAAGAATACTTTATATATTTCAGGGTACTGCCACCTTCCTTGAATATGATAACATAAAACACCTCTGCACTATAAAACAAGGGTGGTGAAGCAGTAAGGCAATGAGCAGAATGCCACACTGTAAAGAGAGGAAGACAATAAAAGAAAACATGGAGGCACATGGTCATTCTGTCCGACCATCTCAAAGGGCAACTTGTTCCCAAGGTCAAAAGAGAAAGTGTACCTGTAGCACTCCAGAGCTACAGTCAGTCAGAGTGGTAATCTTCATGCATGCAAGCACACCGAGAAGAAGATTCCCTTGAAACCTTGAACCACAGAGGGGGTGTCAAACAACTGTGGAAAAGACTTGTATAAACCTCAAGCCAACAAATGGCATGCTTCCAACATGGTACAGTCAAACTTTAATATAACAAAATTTGTTATACTGAAGATTTTATGATGTTTGAGGTTTCTATATCCCAGCAGTCGGAAAGATTTTACAGCCTGCGCAGCAATTACAGTGGGCTATGGAACTGTTAGTGGACACGTGGGAATGAAGTCTTGCAGGAAACACCAGCATGAATAACTTTGAGGCTAAGACCAGAGGTTGTCATTCTGTATGTTACGAGTGTGACGCGCAACAGTGCACCAAGTGTGCAGCAGAGCTATGTTTTAAGGTAAATTAAAAATTAAATTTTAGGGTTCAACATCCTGAAACTGCATAGTGGGTTATAAGGCACGCCGTAGTGAAAGGCTTCGGATGAATTTTGGCCACCTGGTGTTCTTTAATGTGCATGAAAACTCAACTGCATGAGTGTTATTGCATTCTATTGCTACGGGAACGCAGCCGCCATGATGGCCAGAAATTACACCCCTGACCTGGTGCTCAGCACCAGCATGTCACAGCCACTGAGACGCTGCGGTGGACTCTGGCTTAAGTTACAAGCTCAAATATTTAATGAAGAATAAACTGAAAACAGAGAAAGATTCACTGTAGTGAAAATTTCATCAAGGTGAGTTTTCACTGTAACCTAACTATTACTTTTGCAAGATCTGCTGCACATTTCTTACATTGCACTCCTCGAGAAATGGAATGTTTTAGTGCACAGAATCTCTGCAGGGCATCGACCTTGCCTTCCAATGCAATGTTAAGGTGACAAACATAGAATTCTACCTTATCGAAAGACAAATCAGTCCTCAAACCTGGCAGGGAAAGCAATATGTAAACAAGCAGTTTCGGTAAAATTAAGACATAAATAATGCCCCTGCTTCCTACAACTATTAAGTGACAACCATAAAAAGCATTATTCACACACAAGCAAACAAGCATGTGCTAGCTATGTACTCGCTATTGCGAAAAAGTATAGGCCTATCTCCCATTGCAGGCAATGGCTGGCTGTCCTCTACTGATTTGGGATAGGCTGTACATGTGACAAACACAGAGAAACAAAGAAAGAACCAAGGCAGGTATACAAGCAGCTTGCAAATTTAGCCTCCATTTTTTAAAGGTTTGTAACAGATATTCTTTACATGCTAAATGTTTGAACTACAATAATTCCTAGAAGCTCTCGTGCAGTAAACTGCCAAGTGCCCAGACCAACAATTTGCAAGACCTTGCGAAAGAGGTAGTCATGAGAGTGGTGCAGCAAGGTTATTTTTGCTTCAGTTTAGTAACAGTGGATTTCACTGCAGCTCTGCTGTGCTGTGCAGAGGCTGCAGATTTGAAAGTTCTGAGAAACTGAAATGAACAATTCACATCAATGGCAGCTCCACAGCATTCCTCCTTCAAGGAACCAACAATGCACTCAGAAGCATCTGTCTTTTTTCTTCTTGCAGCAATTTTTCTTCTTGCAGCAACACAAGCAAACAAGCATGTGCTAGCTATGTACTCGCTATTGCGAAAAAGTATAGGCCTATCTCCCATTGCAGGCAATGGCTGGCTGTCCTTTACTGATTTGGGATAGGCTGTACATGTGACAAACACAGAGAAACAAAGAAAGAACCAAGGCAGGTATACAAGCAGCTTGCAAATTTAGCCTCCATTTTTTAAAGGTTTGTAACAGATATTCTTTACATGCTAAATGTTTGAACTACAATAATTCCTAGAAGCTCTCGTGCAGTAAACTGCCAAGTGCCCAGACCAACAATTTGCAAGACCTTGCGAAAGAGGTAGTCATGAGAGTGGTGCAGCAAGGTTATTTTTGCTTCAGTTTAGTAACAGTGGATTTCACTGCAGCTCTGCTGTGCTGTGCAGAGGCTGCAGATTTGAAAGTTCTGAGAAACTGAAATGAACAATTCACATCAATGGCAGCTCCACAGCATTCCTCCTTCAAGGAACCAACAATGCACTCAGAAGCATCTGTCTTTTTTCTTCTTGCAGCAATTGTCGTGAATTTAATGAAAGTGTTCTGATAACACAAGGGATAAAGACAAAAAGGCACACACAAAGCAGACATGCTTAACTCCAAAACTACCGTTTATTTGAAACGACCGGATATCTTATATACACTGTGCATCAAACACATAAAACACAAAACAAAATAAGCACACAAAACATTGCATAATTCAATCACATTCACATGTACAAAGATACCTCGTAAGTGGCGCCTCTTTATTACACAGCACAAAAGATAGACAGCCGACACTTGCTTGGTTTATGTAACATGATTGTAGTATTTTGCATTGTTTCCTAGTTTTTTTTTCTTTGCCCAGAAACGTCGTCTTAGCAAACATAGGCATACATGCACACTTCTGGCATTGTTCAGCAAACACGTGAATGTGACTGAATTGTGCAATCTTTTGTGTGCTGATGTGTGCTTTGTATATCTGATGCACAGTGTGTGTAAAATAACCGGTCGTTTGAAATCTAGCTTAATTGGAAGTTCAACGCCAGTATGTCGCATGTGTTCCTTTACATTTTCATCCTTTGCTCTTTCCCAATGCTGCTAATAAGATGAACAACTTGCCAAGATCAAGGTATTGTTGCAGTTCATTTATTTTCAGCACAGTGAAAGCAATGTGTGAAGTTCAGTATAGTCCATGCAGCAGGGAGGTCACGTGGTCCGAGATGGTTAATGGAAGGATAAGGTCTAGCATTGGATGATGTGACTGTCATAGTTTTCTGTGGGAAGAAAATCTTGTCGGCTATTTGTGCTTTTCTTGATGTAAAGTAGCTGGCGTGTTTCTTCAAATAAACATGAACACAGTAATCCCTTTTCTTCAGTTATAACAAAAACTTAAGTTACAGCTGCAAACTGTGCAAAGTGCCCGCTTTTCCTTTATTTCACATTAAACCAAAGTTCTGATATGTACAGCATTAAAAACATTGGCTTGTAGTTTTTCTTTTTGTTTCATCTCTTTGCTCTTGGCCACAAAAAAGTCCGTTGGAGTCAAAAGTTAAAGGACCCCACAATCTTAGAAAAAGCCGAATACGTCCGCCTAGTATTCAAATTTCTAGCCTGTATAGCTTACAAAAAACATCGTGTAGTACAGTATGGCTTTATGGGCTACTGTCCCAAAGTGCTTCAAAATTCAGTGTTTCCTCAGATCCTGTGGTCCATAAACTTTTGATGCCAACTGTACAAATACTAGACAATAAACATGAAACCTAAGCTGAGACTTAAGCGAATGTTTCCTACCACAGGGGACAAAAAGTGTGAGTGTTACGCCAAAGGCACAAAGCTAAGTTCAACTACACTGCCCTGTTTTTGAAAAAAAAAATGCTGACCCCATTAGGAACAATTTTTTCTTAAACTGTGGGGATGCGCGACTCTTACGCGTCCCCCGATATGTTGTTTTCCCGCATAGCTCCCGTCTCCTGTAATCCGGCTTCGCCGTGTGGCTTGCTGCCAGCGGCAGTCTGGCTGGTTGAAGCGCAGTACAAGAGATGGCGAGAGTGTTGCTCTGCTAACGCCACCTAACGGTGGGGTTACTTGGGTGCAAAAAGGAGAAGGCTCTTCCTCTTTGGCTCGGGATCGGCAAGCGGCCTGGACGTTCTGCGCATGCGCCGATCCATGCTTCTGCGAGACAGTCTCATGAAGCCTACCCCGGAATGGACGAACACGATCGTTCGAACGCGCCACCATTTGAGTGACCATACGTGCGAACGACCAGGCGTTGGTGTCCAGCATGGGGCGAACGTATTCGCTCGTTATCTGGTCGCGGTGAGTCGGACTTCTGCGATTTGTTGTGCGCCCATTGGCATGTTTTGTGGATAGCAACTCGGCTAGCAGGCACTAGTGTATGAAAGGTGCAATAAATGCCCTTGTGATTGTTTGCACTACTGTGTTGTCATTCCTTTGCCCCAAGAGCATGGGTGAGAACCCCACAAAACAAAGCCTCAGTGTCTTGAGAGCACAACAAAAGACTGCGTCACCTTTTAATGTGATTAGTCCAAACAACTGCCAAGGGCAGTGTTTCTGGCCAACTGGGGTACTTTGAAGTGTACCAAAAGCACGGTAAATGAGTGTTTTGCATTCTGCTTCCATCATATTGGGATTCAAACCAGTGACCTTGTGCTCAGCAGCATTTGTGCAAAAAGCATTCAAAATATTTTTGCCAAAAAAAAAATATTTGTGAAGTGATGTGCGCTAATATGAGACTCATTCCAAATAATTTCTTTAAATTGCCTAAACATTACCTCAGCCACACAGCACTGAAAATTTTACCAAGACGGTTATTAACACAATCAAGCTTCACTTCCTGACAATCTAAAGGTGTGGGACATGAGTCCCATACACTAACTAAAGGAGAGATGTGCTGAAATGAATGAAAACACTTGGTGGTAGTCGGTATCATACACCCGCCGTGGTTGCTCAGTGGCTATGGTGTTAGGCTGCTGAGCACGAGGTCGCGGGATCGAATCCCGGCCACGGCGGCCGCATTTCGATGGGGGCGAAATGCGAAAACACCCGTGTACTTAGATTTAGGTGCACGTTAAAGAACCCCAGGTGGTCCTCCACTACGGCGTGCCTCATAATCAGAAAGTGGTTTTGGCACGTAAAACCCCATAATTTAATTTTTTTTTCGGTATCATAAAAAAAAAAACTTGCACACATCTAACACTTGTGTTGGAACCATGAAAATGAAAAGCTTTCGAGGCATTTTCACAGATGTTTGCTGCATAACGCTGATGCTCTTCTTTCAGCTTTTCCACTTCGCTTTTTTGGAGGTCTTCCTAGGCATCTCTGGTGGTCTCACCACCACTCAGATTTATATCATGAGATTGCCCATAAAAATTTCTTTGTGAGCATGTTGTTTGGAGTGATTGATGCATTGATGCTCGAGTCTATTGTCTTTGACTGGCATTTTGAGCGATGGGCGTGTTTGTGTGCGCTGTGCTCAAGAGATGCCAGATTTCCATGCCTTGTGCTGTGCTCGAGAGATGCGACACAACTACCACCAAGCAAACCGAGTGGCGTGTCCAGAGAAAGCTTCACTTTAAAAACTGGCATCACTGGTACAAAAAGCCAGGAAGGGTTTTCAGCTTGTTTGCACATTCTAATTTCTGTCCATAGGGATTTTTGCTTAGGCTTCTGTCTGAAGAAAGGGCCTATGAAACGCAGTAAAGAGCAACCCACCCTAGTTAAATATAGTTAAACCTCAATATAACGAACTTCAATAACGAAATTATCGATTAATGAAGTATTTACTTTTTAATATCTTCTTGTCCCCAGAACGTCCAGTATTTTGAACCTCAATATAACGAAGTATGTTTATACATATTTCGGTATAATGAAGTGTCCCTGCTGCTGTGAAGGAATACTAATGCAATGCATGGAAACTATTGCGTGCACAGATGGTCAAATGGTTGAATTACATGCGGCTGCTTATGAATGCACCTCTCAAATCGCATGACAGAGCGGTCACTGAAGTGGAGCAGGATAGAAGCAAGATCCTTTTGCCATCATGCTCTGTATAAAGTCCAAATGAGATAGGATCCTGTCATGCCCCATGCACCATGTGTTGATAAAGGGATGAAGGAGGGGGGGGGCAGCCTATGGAAACGTGATCCAGCTAGGCAAGGGAGCAGTGTAGGAGGCAGGTGAGGGTGCATCTCCCCCTCTATCCTGGCCATGGCTGTCAGTGCCGCTAAGCATCTACGCAGCCTATGCACCCTATCTTGGAGGTAATCTGAAAGACAGGGCGAGCCAAGATGGCTGTGGCTTCATGTGCACTGTCTTCTTGAGCGTTTAGTGCTGGAGGTAGCATAATATAGAGTTTCAGAGATGCGTTGAAGTGAGAGAAAAATAATGCGTCCACTCCCTACACCTGCGCTTTTCATGAGTGTCATCCTACTGTGGGTGACACTATCAGCCGCAGGGGCGCAGTGGATGTGAAAGCGTTGCAGGCTTCGCTTCATACCGCCGATGAGAAGATATCGTCGACACGCCATGAAACCGTATCATCGGTTGCCAAATAGTCAGATTTTAAAAAATTAATTCTTTTCTAATTGAAATTTGTTTGATTGCTTGATGTTTCTGAAAGCTTTGTAACCTCTTCCGCATAAGAAAAACTTGTTGACGACTGTATTTAATTGCATAAAGCTTGCATTTCAATATAATGAAATATAGTGCTGATTTTACTGATTATGTTATATCGAGGTTAACTGTTTATGCGGATATGTTCATCTAAATGTGCTTTCGTTTAGATATTGCTCATAACAGAAAAGAAAATTGCAGTGAATGACAGGAACAACACCTCAGTTCTAATCTCAAATGAAAAATAATTTAGGATCAGCCACTTTCAATGTTTCTGAGACACTGAACTCGTTAAAGTCTACCCTTAAAGTAATAAACGCTTAAACATTTTTTGAATAATTTACCTGCTGTCACGCATAACCTGAGCAAACTTTATAAACATACTTGTTTAACCCTTTAGCCACCAACCCCGAGCTGTACTCATCACACGAGTTTGTAACAACGATTTGTTGTTACAAATTGTCAACAATCGTCAACGATTGTTGACGATTTTCTAGTGGCTCTTAAGCTTTTGTTGCATTTTTTTGACGCAGACGTTGTTCTTTAGACCTTTATCGTTCAACTCTTCTGTCCATTTCATTGTTTGTCACGTAGTTCATTTTTTGCGGGGTCACATGTTTTATCAATTTTTTAGGTGAGTGACTATTAGAGATT